>NC_136005.1:30040618-30155618 GCF_048128805.1 Centroberyx gerrardi
GAATCACTATCGTGTTATATCTGACATTTATTTATACGAAAAAGTCGCAAATTATTACTTTAAAAAGAAGCTGTGATTTCATGTCATCCTCTCCCCACTGAATTATATCCCCAGTCCACTACTCAGTCTAATTGCAATAGTCTCTCTCCCACGTCACAGGAATATCATCTGGGCACTGTGGCCATGACCTTTGACCTCAGTACAGGTGGTTGCTTGTAATCAGTGTTGGGCAGTAACGTTAATTAATTAATCAAGTAGTGCGGTAACGTCCACAACAGCTACATTTTGATCAAGCGCAGTGGAGCTTTCTGCTATAAGACTCCACAGCTTTATCCTGCAAATGTGCCCAAGTCTCCACTAGATTGAGCATACACATGCAAACACAGGTGTACACACACACTCACACACACACACTTACACACACAAACAAACACAGATGAACATACACACACTCTCAACACTTTGCTTTATGTTATTATGTGGCTGTTTTTTTGTTTGTTTGTTTTTGTTGCCAAATTGGTATTGTTATAAGAGCAGTTGCTCGCAAAAGCACAGCTAGTTTTATAATAAACAATTGAACTTAACAATTTTTTGCCATTATTGCCACTACTTTTGCCATGTTGCTCGTAGCTACATTTCTCTGGGGGATAGCTTCAATGTAGTGGAGCTTCATTTAATGTAGAGTAACTGGTAGCTTGGCTCACTACATTTTCCAAGTAGCTTGCCCAACACTGCTTGTAATGCTGGTGACAGGAATTGAAATTTACTCTACTATTGCACTCACTTTAAAGTTGCACTAGGCAAGGTTTTTTATGTAAAAATGCACCCGTCTTATAAGCCTAAATCATGAAGTCGGGCGGCGACAGAGAAGAGAGTCCCTTCCCCCATGAATTGAGATGCTGTAGATTCAGTGTTTTTGCAAACGAAACTCTGGTTTCAGGTATGGCCACTGGGCAGGAAACCTCTGTGCACAGGAAGTGACAAATCGAACCATAAGAATGAAATACAAAGCTGTCTCGCTACTTTTTTTGGGACTACTCAGTGGCGCATTTGAACATTTTGTCATGAAGCACCACTGTAATCACAAAGCAAATGGCTGGAGACGTCCTTTGGACACTTTATGCGTGTAGTTCATGCAGCCATTAGCAGTGTTGTCTACGCTCTGCAGCCTGGTTAGTTTGCCAAGTTGGTTTTTACCAGTGTGACTGTTGTGTTAACCAGCAGCCTGGGCGGCTATAGCGGGGCACTGAGCCGGATATTGTTGTGATAGCAGCCAGAGAGAGGTTAGCCGCACGATGCTGACCTCTTTACGCATGGAGGAGGGTCAGAGAGCGAAAAGAGAGAACGAGGATATGCTTCTTCGCTCTTTCGCTCCCATCCCTCCATCCTTTGCCCTGCAGATCTGGCCAAAATATTGATATGAATATGGTTTTAGATGATTTCTATTGATCTTACTTGACACATCGCTGACGAGATCAATCAAATGCTGCTTGTGTTGTTTATTTTATTTTTATTTTTTTTAGTATTCAAAATGTATTCAGGTATATATATTTTTTTTACCTTGGTCTGGTCATCAGTACCTGCTTTTTCTTTGTGCTGTTTTCTCTCTCTCTCTCTCTCTCTCTCTCTCTCTCCCTCTCTCTCTCTCTCTCTCCCCCTACAAAAGCCTCTTGTCCCGCTCCGATCCCCCCATGTATCATCCAAACAACTGTCTGATAGCACGGGCTTCATAATTCAACAGCGCAGCAGTTGAGTTGTGTGGTTTTAACCTGGAAAACCTATCTGTCAAGTCATCGCACCAACAGCTCATGCAATATTAGGATCATATTTCTTGCTCAAAGTGTGGTTAATGTGTCACATCTACAATATGTGGTTTATCTGCAATTTACTTAGGTCTTTCTGGAAAGAGTGACACAGAGACAGAGACAGAGACAGATAGGTAGACAGACAGTTAACAGTAGTTGGAAAAAAAAATTCTGAAGAAATCCTTTTCAGTGCACAATGAAACTTACTGGCAGTTAGTGAGTCACAGCTCAAGAATTCATTTCACTGTGGTATTTAGAGAAAAATCCCCCGCATTGCACCTTTAATGCACAACTCCATTCGGGTTAAATGAGATTTAAACAGCACTTTCTCCTTCTCTCTCTCCTCTCTGTGTCTTTCTGTCTCTCTCTCTCTCTCTCCCTCCCACCCTCAAATTCCGTTTCATAAGCTCTCCCCATTAGGCTTTTTTTTCTAATAACACCGGTGCATTCTGGGTAAACATTAGCAGGAGGTAATGGTTAGGAATAACTCATGTCTTATTGGCTAATCAATCTCTTCTCCCGGCCAATAGTTGTGTAAGGTTCATTATGAAGTTGTTTGATGTTTGGCTGTACTGTAAAAACAACCTCTCTCTCTCTCTCTCTCTCTCTCTCTCTCTCTCTCTCTCTCTCTCTCTCTCTCTCTCCATTCATTCTCTTCCATTCCTAATGGAACCATGATAAAGCTTTATGAGGCTGCTGTGGGAAACAGTAACAGCTACTCTTCCTGCCTGGGAAACAGCTGCTTCTATAACAGCTTTAATCACACTTTTTTTAAAAGTCTTATTTAAACAGGCAAGTTAAAGGTGCTATATGTTCCATTTTAAACATCAATATATCTTTGTCAGATGAATTGTGATACCTTGTTATAATTACTGTAAACAAATGAGACCATGGTGGAGATGATTGGTAGCCTCTATCTCAGACCAGTCGTATTGTTAGTGCTAGTGTTTCTCAAAGTCAAGACTACATTTCCCACAAACCCCATCGTTTCTTCTCGCTCAGTTTGAGAAATGTTGTTTCTAGAATAAGGTTCTTCTCTAAAACTTGGGTCTAAATGATTTCCTTGAAAATGTGGGTGTCAAAATAGAGTATTTTAAACTAGGGAATGTTTTTAGAGTGTATTGTGTGTGTATATACAGTGTGTATATACAATGTGTCTGTGTGTGTGTGTGTGTGTGTGTGTGTTACCTCGACACCGTCATATTCCTGCTCAAACACTGTGCAGTACTGCGGCAGTCCCAGCTGGCTCAGCCATCGGGAGATAGACTGGTGCTTCATGGTTGCGCACACATTCACACACAGGCATGTACACACACACACACACACACACACACACAGTCGGTCACTCTCCCTCACTCACACACACTTTCTTTGTCTCTTCAGCTGGAACCTGAAACATGGAGAGAGAATCAGGAATGTTAAAATTGATTTGATTGATTTTAATTTAGATGAGAAGTGAAAGAATGACACAAAAACTGAAATTGATGCCAAAATTGGAAGGTAAACTGAAAAATGGTAAAAACGGTTTTGTCTTTTCAGTAGTGGTATTAAAGAATGTTGTGCGCAATTAAAAATAATTTGAATGAATAAAAAAAGAATAAAAATCACACAAATAACATGCATAAACAAAGCAAAGGCAGATAAGTCCTCTGTTCTCTGCTGACTGCTGACATATTCTCCACTTTCTAGTGTTTTATTTTGTGTCTTGAGGTCCATTCAAAGCTGTGTGTGTGGTGTCATATACCAAAAACACTCTCAATCCATTTTTACACCTTCATTTTCCAGCATCTCTCTGAGCCTTACCAAGAACAGGCTGTTTCTGTCTCTGTGTCTTTAAGGCTCATTAATATTAACGACCCTCTGTTCTGATTGGCTAACCGTTTCAAGAGTGAAACGTGAGACACCGCGGCCCGGCAGCTACAGGTAGGGAAAACTCTCCGGTAATAAACAATGACAACCGCTCAACCACTTTGAAAAAAACACTTTGTTAGTCTATTATTTCTTACAAAAATGATAATGAGCGAACCTTTGTGACGCCACAAAGTTACGGAAGTCCAAACGGCTCGTTTAGAGGCTCGCTTTTCTAATATGGATTGTGTGGATTTAGTTGGCGACCGTGCGTTTTGATACTTTCACCATGTTTAGATAGCACATCCAACTCCTTTATAATCACAGAGGCAAGGGGAATCCTGTTCTACACCATATGGGACCTTTAAATGTAGCAAAGTACAATCCTTCAGTCAAAACATACTTCAGTAAAAGTAAAATGACTAACTTCACTATAACTAAATTCGTAATTTTTTACTTCCACCATTGGTTTTGAGTGTGTGTCTCTGTGTGTGTGTGTGTGTGTTAGTGCTTCTGTGCATGTGCTCAATAGCTGATTTATTAGCCAAAGCGTTCCAGTGCCTGTAGCCAAGTCTTGCTCTTTATCAGTCTAATGGGCAGTTAGCAGCAACACTACAGACACTTCAGCACTGTAAACATCCCTGGGTGATGATGTCTCACACTCATAATGAGATTGAGAATCAGAGATGAATTATGCTCATCGTGTCTGATTGTTTATGGGAATGTGTGTGTGTGTCTCTCTGTGTGATATCTTTGTCGTCGTTCAAGATAGAGCCATGGAACAACATGCAATCCATGACCCAGCAAGTACTGGAACTACTGGGAATAAGTGCTGACATCATCCTGTGACCTCTGCTCCCCACTATCACAAAACACTTTAACGAGAACCACTGGGCTGTCACAATAGCAGCACACACACACACAGTGATAAAATGATAAATTATGACAAAGCTATGTCATGTTAAATCTTGATAAAGATGTAGATTGATGAAATATGCTGAGTCAAAATTTGGCTCCTATTAGAAGAAGCCTGTTAGTGTCTAAAGTTGGCAGGGAAAATGTCGATATCTGCAGGTCTAATACTGAGAGGAGAGGAGAAGAGAAGAGAAGAGAAGAGAAGAGAAGAGAAGAGAAGAGAAGAGAAGAGAAGAGAAGAGAAGAGAAGCAAAGCTATTAGAGATATTACTGCAGAATATACCTGGGGCAGTGCCAGCTTTTAAGACTATAGCTGAAATGAGCTTTATAAGCATTAAATAGAATTAAAATACAAAGAGAGAGTTCTTCCTGGTGTGGGATCATGGTTTCAGACTGACGAGGTTGAGTCACAACTTGCAGAAGTTAAAAATTCATAGGCTGGCATTGGATCACTGCTCTACAGGTCCAGCATGACTACTTGGTCCAGAAATTCTGGTCTTGGTACTGGTCCAGTGGTGGTCAAATGGTTAGTACGGTTACTACTATACGTAATTTACAGTAGTAAACTAATTTAAGTTGATTGTGTTCAGTTGAGTGTCTCCTGCCAAGCTGATGACCAGCCCTACTAGCCATTAGTAAGTAAGTAAATCTTTATTTTTATATCACCTTTCAAAACCATGGGTTGCTTCACAAAAAGAAAGATCAAAGATAAATATAGCCGCAAGCAGCAATTGCAAGGCCCAAGCACAATTTGAGAAGACAGACTTACTATTACTTGTTCTTGACAAATAACAACTTCAGAAGGGTCAAGCCTGGATTTGATCACACAACCATCCACGTGAAAGGGTGATGCTTTACCTACTGAGCCAAACACCTGCTACAGGTTTACTGAGGAGAAGCTAACTAAAGGGAGAAGTATTGTGATACTGCAGCCTATGACTATGATAGATTGACAGTGCTAATCACTTTATAGAACATTGTAGTGCTCTCCACTAATGAATAAAAGAATAGTAAGTAACATGGGCCAGAAAACTGCTGCTGCACTACTCTCTATGGGTTGAGAGGTCTGGCCACACCCCAATCAGTGATGCCAATCAGGTATTTTGCCATTGACAGATGATGTCAAACACCTGCTTTGAGTTTTCTGCACTGTTTGATTTAGTGGTGATTTAATTTTCATGAAACTTTAGAATGGTCACAGTTTATCAGGGACTTGAACTCAAAACCTTGTGATTCAAAGACCTGAGCTTTACCACTCTGCCAACGTCCACTTTGTTGTGAGCCACAGTGGGGAAACAAAACAAAGGGACATGTGATTGGTCACAGGTGCTAGTCCAACCCATATTGAAAGCCTCAGAAAGAATATTATAACTGTATTAGTGCCCCACATTAATCAATTTACACATGGCTTTACAGACATCATGTTGACAGTCCAGACATCATTTGTATTTAGTTTGATGAAGATTGATCAAACTATCTTGAACATATCACTTTGTCAATTTATCAAACTATTTGCAGCTGCACATTTCCATCTACTGTGCGCTCAGTTTTAAAGATATCATTATAATTTTTGGGCTGTTTACTAATTAAGGTATGGCGATTTCAAAAATCATGTTGTTTTTTTCTTGTAGCATACGGTTTAGGAGGACAACACTTTATTTTATTTTTATTTCTCCATTTAACCAGGTGAGTCCCACTGAGATGTTCATCTCTTTTGCAAGGGAGCCCTGGCCAAGAGAGCAGCAAACAGATGTTACAAAACAACACAAAACCACAATATAAAAATTACAAGGAAAACGTACAAATATACAAACACTGTGGGATCACAGTCAGTTTTTGCTATAAACAGAGGGGGGCGACTTCAGAATCGAGGGTAGGTACCAGTGTACGAAAGGAGTTTTATAAGCCTATCCTTTCAATCACTAAAAGTCCCCTCTTAGGACATTCAAAAAGTTTCCACAACTGTGTTTTTTGTTACTGAGAAACTGGACGCAGACTCCTCTTCGCATTTGCTAGGGGAAATAAACCAATTCTCTATAGCAATAGTAAGAAAATAGGATAATAATGGCAGTATTATAAAGAAAGGGGAAGGCGTTACTGCTGCCTTCACATGATCCTCATAAGCTCCTACTTCCAAGTTGGAATGTTGGAAATACAACTTCTCACACATTAAAGTGCTTTTGGTCGGAAATTAAAACAAAATGTCTGCGTTTGTCCAGCCTCAGGCTCCATTTTGCTCCAAATTTAACAGCCTGTAACAAATTAGTTTTTTGGTGGCTGTTAAATTTTGACACCAAGCTGCACAGAGCTACTCTGAACTGCAGAGTGCTAATGGAGATGAGTAAATGTAAATGTGCATCAGGCATGTAATTGATGTTTTAACTCATTTATTAGCTAAAAGTTGCAATATATTTAATACATTGTGTCCATGCTCTCTGCCAAATCAACTTGAAAGTTCCCTCTTTCCCAGTCATATTTACCATTTTATTGGGTTGTGCACCTAACTTGTAATTACTATATTTCTGCCAGCACCTGAAGGCAGCATAACACTGTACAGAAGAGGTATGAATGTCAGTGTGACCCTCAAACAGAGCAAAGAGGTCCTATCATTTAGCCATTGTGGGCAGTGACAGGGACAAAACCAATGTAGATGAAAGTGTTTTCAAGGTATTAAACAATACTATTCTTGCCTATTAATGTTGTTATATGTCATATCACATCATGTCACACCTTTATAACTGCAGCACAAAGATGTGAAAACCAGCAAATTAACTGATTTATAATAAAAATTTGCATTACAATACAATATAGGCTTTTGACATCCCTCTGAAACACTGCCAGTCTCAGAGTCTACAACACACAGGAATGGAGAAGAACTAATTTATATGGAAATAATCTTGTTTCTTTCCAAACAGATCGATAAGAAACCAATTTCTATTGATGTAAACAGTAATGACTCTCTCTGCTGTATATGCCTGTATATATTTAGTGTCAGTGTATGTATGTGTGCGTGCATGTATGTGTATTGTCCAGTGTCATTGTGTGTGTGTGTGTTGTGTGTATTGTGCTGTTATGTGTGTACCTGAGCAAGCATGCATGTACAGTATGTGCACATTGTGTTTTGTGTGTGTGTGAGTGCATTGTCTTTTAGTGTAAGCACAAGTATGCAGTCCCTCAGTGTCATTGTGTGTGTGTGTGTGTGCATGTGTGTGACATGTCATTGCTAGCGACAGGACAACGACCATCTCGTCAGGCAGAAGGTCGGCTACTGAGCACGTGCAGTGGCTCCCCTCCCTCCACCCAATCACATTAAGTGATGTCACGGAGATGTACGTGATGTCACCGACTGTCACCGAGGGTTGATGGACCCCACTCGCTCCACACACACACACACACACACACACACACACACACACACCCCAGCCCCCTCTTTCAGCCATATCAATCCAATCTGCGAGCATGTCATCATGTAGATTAGAGGAGAAAGGCGAGTCTTTCATGCAGTATATGGACTCCTGTCAGTGCCCAGTGTTCCCAGTTTGTCCCAGTGGAGTAATGGAGGTCGTTCAGGAGAATGAATGACCCTCTATGTCCCAGCAATGACAAGGATACATACATTTACTAAGCACCTGAAGCAGCCCTATTGCTCTCTTACTCTGCACATGATGTCAATTTTAGTAGGAGCCATAATGTAAATTAAATAAATGTGTGGTATGCCATGATTTTGACTTTTTCTCCCCATATGGATGCAAGAATTCCCCTTTTGAGATCATACAAATTAACTTGACTTGAAAGGTGAAGAGATTTGAGAAATGAATTTATGAAAACCATCTTTTATATGCATCACAAAGTGTTCTTCACAGTCTAATTTGTAGTTGATTTTTTTTTTTTTTTTTAAATGCATGCTTCAACATGGAAATTCCAGCACACACCGTGCCCCGTCTAGAGAGTTCAGAGTAAGAATGCAGAGCTGGCTAACTTTAAACCACATTAACTGTGTGTGCGTGTGTGTGTGTGTGTGTGTGTGTGTGTGTGTGTGTGTGTGAGAGAGAGAGACAGAGTGTGTGTGTGTGTGTGTTCCGCAGCTGTTCCTCATGTGTGTCACTTGGTAGTAAAAGTAAAGTAAAAATGTTTCTCATCGTTGGTGGTTCAAGCACACTAGGGAAACACACGCACACGCACACACACACACACACACACACACACACACACACAAATACAGATGCATGCATGGAGAGTCATGGGCGATATTGGCTATTTCATTATGGCATGCTAGATACACATTATGCTGATATTGCAAATATGAAGAACCACACCCCACTTCCTCTGTTACTGCCCAGTACTAAAAATGGCCATCTTCCTCAGCAGAATTTTCTTTTTTACATTTTTACAGAGCATTACAGTAATATTATAACTTTTCCCAGAAACGAGTAGTGTAACAAATTACTATTTACATTACAACGATAGTAAATAAGAAAGAAGTCATTACTTTTGTTATCACCACCTTTATATATACGTTTGAAGGTGAAACATCCAAAAACTATGATAATCCCTGATTTGTTTTTGTCAAAATGACCCTCACCCATTTTGATCAGGGTGGGAAACTCTACCTGCACAAAGCCAAGACACTTATCATTTCACAGATTTCACAAACATTTATCATTTCACAGATTCCCCACTGAAAAACATATTTGAAACGAATGGAGCTCAAGAATCCATAGGGATGTTTACATTTTAATTTAGTCCATTATCGCAAGCTACCAGAGTCTAGCTAGCTAGTAGCTTACTAGCTAGTAAGCTAACTAACTTCCCTGCTAAATTCAAAGAGTCGTTGTTGTTCTTGAGATTGCTAGCTAATTTGGTAACTGTTAGGTTTATCTGTATTTTGTCCTCACTTATGAGCTGGAGTAACGCTACTTTTATATACAGTATATGCCAATCTTCCAGGTAGAGTTTCTTGCTCCAAATGTTCAAAATGGCCGCTGTGTGAATAAGGTCAATACCTATATTAACAGGGTATTACCCCAAGAGGCTTGTGCAACTAATGGATGCCAATGACACTTGTATTGGCCCAACTCTGTGTATATGGCTCTGGCCCAGTTCATTTGTACACCATCACCTTCCACTGCCAGACGACAGATTTAACAACAGAGCAGAGCAGAATATTGAACAGCTGTATGACGTTTTACAGTGCTGAGGTTTTTTTTTTTTTTGGAGTGGTTTAGCCAGTAAAGTTGCCAATGGGCTCCATATGGCTGGTTGAAGACTCTCTAAGATCATAAAACAACCTTTATAAACATGAATGCTGGCATCCATTCTGAAGACTGAAAGGATAAGACACTGAAGGAGTGGGAAACTATTTGCTAAGAAATAAAGTATGATGTACATTCATTGCATGTCCTTTGGGGGAGTCAGATTTCCTTTTGCAGGTCAGAGAAGACACTGTTTGGTCTCATGAGGATTTAAAAGGCAGGGAAGACTCAGTAGGGCTGCCACCAACTGGCCAAAGAGAAAGGCTTCAGCTTGTGTAACCACTAGGGATCTCTGGCATTTTTTTCCTCTTTGTTTACGATGGAGATGACATGCTTGTACACATTCCCAATAGTAGGAAGAGGGAAGAGCAGAGAATAGGTCAGCGCTGAAGACCAGCTAGATTGTTCCCACTAGAACCAGAGAACAACAAGACCCAGAAAACTGGACCCAAGCTCTGTCCCTGGTGGTCGTGTCTTCCTGCCCCTCTCCCCTCCTCTCCTCTCCTCTCCTCTCCCCTCCTCCTCTCCTCTACTCTCCTCCTCCTCTCCTCTCCCTGTTGGCTTGACCCTGGCTGTTTCCCATGACCACATGTCTCTGGCGCTCCATCACAGCATCCATCTTATTACGGTATATAAATAGACCAATCACGGCATCGCTCTTACCGGATGATCTAAACAGGCCTGGCCGCTTGACAGACACTTACCAAATTCCAAAGCAATTGTGACAAACAACAAAACAAAAAAAGTCTGGAGCATCCAGAGCTGTAATGCCTCTATTGGCTGCCTTCTGTCGTCCAAGGGCATCCATTGAGCCAATCAAATTAAGCTGGAACAATCCGACCAATTGAATTAAGCTGCCACAATAGCATCAGCAACAATATCCAGCTGTAAAAAGTTGCTGCAGGGAAGATGAGACATTTTCAACAAGTAACTTTATCATGCAGCTGTACTGAAGCTCTATTTGCTTCTATTGGTTCTATATCGGTGTTTCTCAACGTGGGGTCCGGGGACCACCAGGGGTCCTTGAGGGGGTTCCAGGGGGTCCCCAGCAAATTGATGAATTGTTAAACTTCAGCATTATTTCATTTATAAGAAGTTAACACAATTAGAGAATGCAGAAGAATGATGTTTTGATCATAGTTTCACTGTTATCTCTCTACCTACAGTACAGATAGTCATGGAATTCTGGACAAAATCATATCTAACAATAAAAATATTCTCAGATTTGGGTTTGAGAGACAAAATCTCATCAGACGGGGGTCTGTGGCCCTATTGTGGACTAAATTAGGGTCCTTGATATGAAAAAGGTTGAGAATCACTGCTCTATTTGATTGAAAACAATGGCTCCTCTGCAGCAAGAACCAAGACGGAAATAAAAACCAAACGGATACTTGACAGCTTATATTGCTCCATCAGTACCTGCGCGCTTTTATCATTGTACAATAAAAGACGAGCTGCGCCTGACTACAGCAGCTGCTCATTGGGATAATTACTTGCGGATGCTTTGGCAAGCCGGCGCCAAAGTTTAATCTCTCGCTGAGTTTCTTCCTCTGGAGGCAAAGAGGCACGGATCCCCAGTGAAGCAGCGCCAGCAGCTACAGACAGGAACTCTTTTCAAACAGGACCAGAAGTATTTTTATCACACCAGTAGTTTCATACAGCGGAACACTGTGCTGCTCACATGGATGCAAGTCCCCATTCCCACTGAAAAGCAATACTCAGTCACTCTGCAGACTGTGGACCAATAGGTGTTTGTAGTGATGACACTCACTTAACTCCATTGTGAAAGAAAACAGTCACAATAATACATGTATAACTAACAGTGGCTAAACTACCATCATTAGGTTTCATAACCACCAGTAGAAATCATCAATTTATGCTTTTGTTCTTCATCAGTTTGATACTACTTACTATCAGACTCAGAATCAGATTTGTTGCCACATGCATTTACACACACAAGGAATTTGCTCTGGTGAGGTTGGAGTGAAAGAAATAAAAAGAGTAAATAAAATAATAAATTAGAGTGTGTTCTGTGTGCAGCTGTTCTCTCCCCTTCATCTGTACGTGTGTGAGTGTCTGGGTGTGTTGTGTGTGTGTGTGTACGCTGCTTCCTCTCTCTCCTCTTCTCTGACTCCAGGTCAGTGTTCTACCTGGCAGTGACGGGTGCTGCCCTGGCTCTTCATCGTCAATGCTGGCCTTGCTCTTCCCTTCCGCTGTTCCCACCTGGACGCTGAATCACGACTACTGTCCTCGCTTCTTCAGTGCTGGCCCCAGCCCCCTCTCATCACCGCATGCAGCTTCTCCACCCTTTTTGTCTCTCTCTGTTTTCTCCTGTCATCATTGTTGCCCATGACTCTGTCAATGTTTTGCCCGGCACCTATTGCACGCTAAGCTGTCCCGGGGGGGGATCCCTATTTGCCTCAGCCCGCCCAAGGTTTCTTCCAAGTTTTCCTACTAAGGTTTTTCCTGGGAGTTTTTCCTTGTGTGCATTTAGGGTCTAAGGCTGGGGTGCCGGGTAGGTTAGGCTATGTAGAATAGGTAGATTGTTTGTCTTGCTAAATCTGCTCCTGCCTACCTTGTGTTTTTCGCTATGTTTGTCCTACATAATTTTGTTAACCACTGTATGTGTTTAGTTAGATCTAGCTAGACACATTCTCTGTAAAGTCCTCTGAGACATGCTTGTGATAAAGGGCTATATAAATAAACTTGACTTGACTTGACTAGAGGACAAATCAGAACACAATGACACTACGTACAGAGGGAAATAAACAGTGGTAAGACAGTAATGTCTCATGAAGGTGACTATGTTTAACTATATAATAAATATGGCTGTTATACATATAAAAACTGTACATAAAGTGCCTGTGGCCTATGGTTTACAGATAAATAAATATAGGCTAGTATAGACATAGTATAAAGTATATAGTATAAAGTATAAAATATATAAGTAAAAATGTGAAGTATAGTATAAGATATGTTATAAAATATAGTATCAATAATTAAGAGTTAGTTCTGCACAGTCCGCACAGACCATCGTATGATTTTTTGTCATATAGATTTATGCCAGCCTGAAAAAGCAGGTAAACAAGTTCCTAATATTCTAGTTTGACCCTTCCTGAACTATAACTGTGGTAAGTTAAAATATGCAAATGTTCCGCCTGAGTGGAATATCATTTGTAGCCTGTGGGTTTGTGTGTCTGCCTTGGGAGCGTGTCTGAAGCTGTCTGGATGTGTTTACCTGTAGGTTACAGTAACTATAGAGGCAGTTTCAATGTGACAGAGCCAATCTCGGTCTATATCAGGTTACACTCTGAATAACTAGTGGTGCTTTACAGCAAGGAGACAGTAATCTACCAGCCTTAGGATAGGTTAAAAAACATCTCTCCTCTTCTTTTCTCCTCTTCTCCTCTCCTCTCCTCTCCTCTCCTGTCCTGTCCTCTTCTCTCCTCTCTTCTCCTCTCCTCTCCTCTCCAGTCCTGTCCTTTCCTCTCCTCTCCTCTCTTCTCCTCTCCTCTCCTCTCCTCTCCTTTCCTCCTACCCTTGCCTTTTCTGTCCTTTCCTACCTCCTCTCTCTTTCCTTCTCTCCTCCCCTCCTCCTCTTAATGTGTCTGTATCCATTCATCCTAGAATTCCCTCTCAGAGAGTTTAATGCAGAACGGGAGCCACATGAAAGCTGCAGCATTTGGAGCGTGTGTGTGTGTGTGTGTGTGTGTGTGTGTGTGTGTGTGTGTGTGTGTATGTGTGCGCGAGCGCCGTGGGACCCAAACCACTGCCAGAGGGGATTGTGGAATTGAGGACTCCATCTGAAGTTACATCTCTCTCTCGCGCGCGCCCTCTCTCCCTCTCTCTCTCTCTCTCTCCCTCTCTCTCTCTCTCTCTCTCTCTCTCTCTCTCAGGTGTATATTAAGCATGGCTGGGCTTGCAGCTCGCTAGCCACACGGCAGCAAACATCTTATTTGCGTGAAACGCTAGACGACTTTCACTGTGCTTTCCGCTCCAGGCACGGCCATTATCACACCATGCCACGATATCAGCGGTTTTCACTTGTTTTTGTTTTGCTCCTCCTGAATTTCATCAAAATACATTTTTCTCTGGTTCCAAACTGATTTGAACGCTGCTGTTTTTGGGGGATATTTACCTACTGTACAGTATTTTCTTTCACAAGCCTACCTTACATTAGAGGGAAATAGGAAAATGTTTTGGGAGTGTAACTTTCCAGTCAAATTCATCACCAGCATCCAGTGATGTGGTGCATAAGTTGGTAAACACTGACTGGAGATATAACTTACATCAGTTTGACAATAATGTGTACTATGAATTTATGTCATAAGTGCAGGTAAACTGAGTTTTGGTGGGCTTATTCTCCACTCCAGAATAGTTTCAGGACCCTTTGTCATTTCCCCGTGACCCAGATTTGGGTGCTGAACCCGTCTCTGATGTGAAAGAATACAGCTTACCCACTGTCTGCATCAGCCAGCAGATATGATTTTACCACACAAACAGGGGCTGCCTCTGTCATTTCTCTTACTTCTCTTAAAACAAATGAAAAAAGTGAGAAATGTCACTTGCTTCCATTGCAGTTTCGACTGTTTCACCTGAGAATAATCTCCTGACGAAACATCTTGAAATAAGGCAGATCACTCCCATAGTATCAAGATTAACATTCTTGAAAAAAGGTGATGTGCATTGGAAACAAGGGGAATTATCTCACCCCAACTGACAGATTTATTCCCTTGTTGTAAGAAAACATTCTGTGCAATGTAACTTGTGTTAGAGATGAAATTAGTCCATACAACAGTTGAAAGATAGGCGGTAGGGGAAGGAGAGGGGAGGTGTAATTTGCATGACTCAGCTCTGAGGTAAGGGCATTCCTGGAGACAGCATCTCCGCTGTCTAAAGCACTGGGGGGGGGGGGGGGTCCGCGGACCTCCAGGGGTCCTTGAGGGGGTTCCAGGGTTCCCCAGAAGAAGAAGGAACAGTTTCATTTCACTGATATTTGATTGAAGTCACTTCCCTTATGCAAAACATTTTTAAAACCAGATTTTACCGTATCATTTTTTTTTTAATTAAATGTCAACCACGCATTATCAGATGAAGACGGCGATAAATGGATAATGAAGGATTGCACCCCGCTTGTTTGCATGCATACTTCTTACTAAATAGGAAAAAGTTCTAGGGGGAAAAATCACTATAATATTCCTATATGTTAATAGGGATTTCAACTGTGTCTGTGGTACTCAAATGTGCATTAATACCAACCTTATCATAGTTTATGGTGTTTTCATCTCCTATGGTAGCACTATAATATTACTATAATATTCCTGCAGGGACTTATAGTTTTGCTGTGATCTTTATAGCTACGCTATCCTTCTAAAATGCGTTATAGGATTACTATCCTTCTTTTGCATACGAGTGCATAAGTCATGTTTCATGCATTATAATGTGTCCATCATATAAACAACAAATGACTTACCTTGAGAGGATCGCTGCGGCGGAATGCAGGCAGCCCGCACACTTGCTGGGGATATATTGCATAGATAACCCGATCAGAGCATTACAGTAACCTTGTAGAAACACGTCGTATTGGTTACAGTGGTGTTTATCTCTGTTTTAATCCGCGAAGAAACTGAAACCACTGTTTGCTGTTTCTGTTGATGTCCTCTGCACCTCAGCTCAGAGAGGGAGCCTACCTGTAGTAGCCAAAACCCTAGTCTGTCTGACAGAGAGAGAGAGAGAGAGAGAGAGAGAGAGAGAGAGAGAGAGAGAGAGAGAGAGAGAGAGAGAGAGAGAGAGAGAGCGCGATGCTGCCTTCAAGTGTTGCTCGTAAGCCTATAGCCTCAACATCGGGTAGGTTATATATTCTAATTGATTTTTTAATTAATTCATTAATTCAATTCATGCTCTCTGCCCTTTAAATGTCACATTTCGGGTGTCATAGAAATTTTCAGCTTTGCCAGTCATTTGTTGCTCATGTGCGCTTCACTTGTAATTATGATATTTCCGACAGCACATGAAGGCAACGAGGGCAAGAATAGTGTGGAATATCTACGACAAACAAGACTTTATGCATGACATTACTCAATAATTAACGTTTAGTTCTGAATATTCATAAAAGTGAAGAGAAGAAGTGAAGTGATAGAAGAAGAAGAGTGTAATTTTCTCACTGAAAAAACATAAACAAAACAAAAAAACATCTCACATATAGCCCAGATATACGCACCTCAGACTATGTTCAGAGATTAATTTCAAAACACACAACAAATAGCCAAAACTGATTTTGTAGATGACATTCATTTGAAAAGTTCGGACACTGAAAAAACACTCTTTTCAAACGCGCTTTTCACAACATAGTGCTTCAACTAGGCTATATCCAAAATGTTTTTTGGCCATACAAACTATATTTCTAATGGCTGTAATTTCCCCCTTTTGTCTTTTTTGTGCACTATGCCCCCGTGTGGTAGTCTCTATGAACTGCAACAGTTGGGTGTAAACTTCTGGGTAACTGTAAAATAAATAAATAAATAAATAAATAAGAAAGAAAGAAAAAAGAAAAATGCAAGCAAGTTAGCAGCCATTTCACAATAATGTTTCACAATAATAATAATTTCTTTTCAGCTTCACTTTTTCCGCACCTGTCATCTAAAACGTTCATAAACGTCTTGATATTTGGCTTTCTGTTCTATATATACGTATATTCAATCAGATAGTCCACATCCTATTCCAGCCTGTGGGAAACCTAGTCCGCTAGACTGTAACATATAGACCGAACGTGAGGGTCTGCCGTTAAAACAGTTCCACTTTTAACTTATGATAGCTCGATAGCCAATGGGAATGCCAAGCGCAATACAGGCAGGAAAGTAAACCAATGGGTGCCGGGAGGAGGCGGGCCGTTTGTTGTTGTGGTTGACGTCTCACTTCCTGCTTTACAGCGTGAATCGATAAACTGCAGCGACTATCCGGACAGAAAAGGAGAAGAAACCAGAGAGCTGGCAGCCACTCGGGTAATTGTCAAACTGTTTTTTAGCTGTTTTCATTAAAGACTTCCTAAATTCACTCGTAGTACGCGAGAAAATGAAGGTTTGTTTATTAATTTGAGTTGAATTGGAACAACCCACATTCTTTAGCTTATCCCTGATGCTGCTGCTGCTCACAAGACTGAGGCATGTGATATTGATTAGAGAAACACGCGCACGCTCGCGCACTATTTGAGCTCAGTCTGGTCGACAGACAGCTAGCTAGAGAGAGATGAAGCTGGACGAGCTAACTTTCTTTCTCCAAATTAGAGGTGTCGTTTTGTCCCTTTTGTTACACCTATGTTGCTTTTTTACTTCTATTGCATCTCATTCATTTTAAACATTAGAACTGTTCTTTTTTGGGGGAGAAATTGGACTCGATTTAAAATAACGTTGACATTTGTTTTTTCCAGCGGTGGTGGCAGGTCTCTTGCTGGATGAAGCCTCCAAGAAACACTGCCCAGCGGGGGTGAATATACTGTAACACCAGCAAAAGAGGAGAAAATACCAGTAAATATTATATTTCCATCCAGGACTGAATCAGCTCTCCAAGACGTGGACTCAACATGGTGCATGTCTACAACTGCCATCCATTCGCCTCACAGCAGATCGTGCAGGTCAGTGATGGAGCCTATACACTGTTAAAAGAAAATGTTTTCAGTGATCATCAGCATTGATATTGTTATAGTCTATCAAATCCACTTTCCTTCTTTGTGGCTTCAGGTGGAGCAGGAGCCTGGACTGTTCTGCTGTGGTGGCGGAGCCCTGTTTGTGGTGGCTGTTGGAGGATGCAAGGTTCTATTAATATTTGTATATTTTTACACTAATATCAGCCCTATTTAATTGCTTTGTATATTTAAAATGTATTGAGTTCTCTGAAACCACACCCCCACTGAGCATTCTGTTTTGTTTTGTTTTTCATATCGCTGTCTTGGAAGATATATTGTCGAATTGAGACACAGAAAAACACCCAAACTATAAACAGAAACCACGCCAATATGGGTTTTTGAAGGTCGATATGGATATTTTTAGACTGAAGTCGCTGCTAGCAGCTACTTTGTGATATTCAATATCTTTAAAGCATATTTTTTGACCATTTTCATGCCAAACAATGACAAGTAGGCTATTCATTGTTTCCCCCCAGAATTGTGTTCTTGTCAGGATGGAAAAGCCTCTGAAACCGCATTTAGACCATCATGGGACACTAAAACTCTCCATTGAAACCCAGACTAATGAAATTCTCTCAGGGTTAGAAGCCTTTTAAGGCAGGCTGCCCCCCCCTCCCCAGCTGTGGTCAGGGAGGAACCTCCGTCATATCATAGGTGGATGACACCCACTGGCTGATATTCAATATTTAATAAAAGGCCAATATCGGCCTGATGTTTACCTGAAGCATTAAAGATGTGACCTTTTGGAGAAACGCTGACAGTGTTGTGTTGAACTGAACCCAGGTGGAGGCCTACAGTCTGGAGCAGGAGGGCTGCCCTCTCCTCTGTCGCTTCGCCACCATGGGCACCGTGAAGAGCATCCAGCACAGCAACATAGGTACAGCTGTCTGTCTCTGTAACTGCAAGTATAGGCGTGGATCTTCATCTGCTTGTTTGCTTTCCGGCAGAAAGGCAGCACAGTAGCAGCTACAGAAGCTGATTTTAGTGTGTGTGTGTTGGAGAGCGAAAGAGTGAGAGAGATCATTTTAACCTCCTGGCTTTCCTTTCTATGACCTCTCCCCCACACCCCCAGGAGACTACCTGGTGACCATTGAGGAGAAGAACAGCGCCACCTACCTGCGAGCCTACACAAACTGGCGCTACCAGGTCAGCCCTAAGACTGGCTATGTTTTCTCACAGATACCTTGAATTAATTAAGCACCATCACTGCCTGTCCAGCCAACTTGAAATGATCAGTGTGGCTCTGAGAAGGATGACTCGCCTTCTTTTGGTTTTCGTATTCTGTCTTTATTCCAGGCGGAGGAGAAGGCGCGTGTCGGGGTGCGCTTGTTGGGCCACCTGCTGCGCGGGGCGTCCCTGCGGGGCGCGGCTCAGATGGAGATCATCGAGATCCCTCTGTCGGAGCGGCCCGTTGCCATGGCTTGCTGCTCGGTAACGGGAGATCTACTGGTCGGCTGCGACAAAACTCTGGTGCTGTTCACTTTGAGGAGACAGAACCAGCAGAACCTGGTAAATTATCCACGGTTAAGGCCTTAAAAAGTATTAAAATATCTTAAATAGTTATTAGAGGTCTTGACTTTTTTCTTGTTTTCTACACAAACACAATTACGTCATGTCCCTTAACAATTAATTTCCTTCCAAATACCACGTCTTCATACTTCAACCTGGTGTCTTCACTGGTACACTTAGCAAATACATTTTTATGCATCTGGCCTATTTTGTATCGCATTTCATGACTGTGTCCTTTGCAGTATTTTATGTTGAGGTGAAATACTGTATTGTTTGTTTCACCTGTTTGTTGATAAATGATGTAATGACATATCTCTCTTTTAAAAAAAAATAAACAGAGTCAGCAGACCCTTCAGAGCCCTTGGCAGAACACTCAGCAGAGCTCCAGTCAGAATCAAGGTAACTCAGTATGAAAAGTTATATACACGTAAAGTATGAAAATATCTTCTGGCACATGCTCATTTTGTGCCAAAACTTGAATCTACTCCTTATAGAAATAGGGGTGGAGCATTGTAAATTGTACTTTCCTTTTACTGACCTAAATACTGATGCATGTACTGTGTGGCCTAGCTCACAGTGGGAGGGGTGAGGGATGGGGATTAAGGGGCCATGACGAAAAAAAGTGTTTGGCCCAGCTGTCTGACTTCTCCTGGGTTTTCTGCTCCTAGGTCAGAACCCTGGTTCAAACCAGAACCTTTCCATCCTGGACTTTGAACGCTCAGTCATCCTGCATCTGCCAGGAATTATACCCAATCAGGTACTTTCAACATGTTCTTTTCTCTTCTCGTCTTTTCTTTTCTTTCTCTTGTCTTGTCAAGAGACACATTAGCTTGCTAAACCATTTTTGTTTACCAAATTTGTTTATTGAAATTGTTGATTGGAGGGATAGCGAAAATCCTAGATATTCCTTGATGAGTTCACACATCAAGGACATTGGCACCACTCTGGCCCCCTAGGTGGCGCTGTGTGGGGGATACGTGGCGGTGCAGGCAGAGCTGGAAGTGTTGGTGCTGAAACTGGATGCGACCTCTGATCCTAAGAACCAGGAAGAAGCCCCAGACACACCTCAAACTGGTAATAACACACACCCTCATCACTATCAGAGAACCAGCAGACCTCTGGCCAAGGCTTAGTTGACCAATAAGGACTTACTTTATATTTGTGAACTAACTCTGTGTGTGTGTGTGTGTGTGTGTGTGTGTGTGTGTGTGTGTGTGTGTGTGAGCGCGCAGCAGATCCTGTTGAAGACCCAACTGACTTTCTGCTCCTTCCAAGACACCAGGAGTTGCTAGGCAACCGAGCCAAAGACTGTGGCTTATCTGTTACCATGGAAAAGACAGGGCTGGAGGACAGAGGACAATACACAGTGTCCTATGTTCTGTACAGGTGTGTGTTTGTCTGTTGCTATGTCTGTGTTAAAGCTGGAGGGATTCTTAACAATTTTCAACACATTTTTCTTTTTATTGAGAAAAGCAGCCAAGTAAGGTTCCATTCTGTTAAAGAAAAGTAAATGGCATGTATAAATGTAATGCCAAAAGTAATTTTCTCTGTCCCCTAGCTTTCATTCAACATGGCATCTGAATGAGCATCAGTATAGAAACATTTCCAGCTGTGCAAAACTGTGTGTGTGTGTGTGTGTGTGTGTGTGTGTGTGTGTGTGTGTGTGTTGTATGTGAGTTTGAGCCTCTCTAATTTCCCTTCTGTAGGCGTTTTGCTCCAGACTTCTTCCAGGGCTGCACTGTGGAGGAGACTCGACTCCACTCCCTACAGCTCCACCCACTGTTCACCAGTGAGTACAACATATGAGATGATGATGATTCATTATTTGGTTTGAACATGTGCTATACAACAGTAAAGAAGCATCAATATCTATAAAACCGTGGCACACTTCCAAAATTGAGAACATGTACATCTGCTCACAAAAACGTTTCAATGGCTTTTGGCCCGGTGGTTATGTTTCTGTCTCTCTCTCTCCAGGTAACCAGTCAGTGTGCGTTGACGAGCCAGCGTGTGTGTTCTGCTTCTTCTCCCTCCCCAACACCGGCTACCTCTACAGCCTGAGGGGCGGGGTCGAGCTGCTGTCGGCCTATCAGTATCCGGAGAAGGCCCTGGAGGCGGTGCTAACGGACCACCTGCTGCACGTCATCACCAAGTGCGTCTGTCGTCACATTTCCTCACTTATATCCTCACTTCCAAAAATATCCATCTTAAGAGTCGTTTAGTCTGACACTGTTCACGCGTGTATGTGTGTGTGTGTGTTAGGAGTGCGTTGCAGTGCTTCTCAGTGCGCTGTGCGGCGGTAGCAGCCAGAGTTGAAGACCCCTACATTGACACCACCATGAGGGTAGGAGCCTGACCCCTAACTGCTAATCCCTGCCTGACCTTTAACCCCGACACCTAACCCACACACAACCCATACCTCCTGGTTTATCATTAGATATGTATGTTCTTGCTATTTAGAACATAGATTTTAAATATTTGTGTATTTATATGTGCATGTATACATGGGCGTGTCTCTAAATATCTCTACGTATGTGTGTTTGTCTCTGTTTACGAATGCACGTGTATTTTATTATATATGTGTATGTCTGTGCAAATCCCTGTATTTGTGTGTGTGTGTGTGTGTGTGTGTGTGTGTGGGGGTTTTAAGGCCTGCCCTCCCTGCAGCCTGGAGGTGTGCGCTCTCAGGATGCAGCTGTTCATCGGCCTGCGCTCGGTGTGTGTCCACGGCCGCCACGTCGTCCTGCTCTCCGCCGCCGACACGGAGACGCCGGAGGAGGCTGAGCGCAACGCGCAGCGCCGGACCATGTACGTCACACACACTCAAACACAAACACATACATAAACACACTTGTGACTAAAACACCGAATTGATCACACACACGTTTCATTCCTAAAAGTTTTGTCGGATACATCATCAAACATCTCGCAGTGAGCTTCAGAATACGCTGAAGAGGGATTTACTAAGCACTGGAGATGTGTGCATGCGCGAGTGTACATGCATGCATTTATGAATTTGTTGACTGTGCGTGTGTGTGTTATTATTGTAGTGAGTTCAAAGAACACACCATGCTGACTGGTATTTTCCTGGCCGTGGGAATCGATCCCTCAACCACGCCGGCTCTGGAGAGCCTTTTGTCCCGCCCCTTCCTGTAAGAGACCCCACACCCCACCCACCTCCCATCCCCTCCATCTCGGTTATCACCTCCTGGCCAAGCTGCAACGCCAGAACTGCTCTTAATACTCACCCTAGCAGATGATTATTAACTCAATCCTTAAATAAACCCTCATTTTAAAGGGATACCCTGACACTTTGGATTTTCTTCACCACGCACGTCACCAAGCAAAAGGCTTTGTCTCTCAGCCTCCCTTGCATTCGTCATTGAAACCGATAACACTAGCTGCAATATAACAGAGGTAATTATCCTGAACTGGAATACCAAGGAAGAAAGTTTTCCCCACATTATGACAAATGCCTGGTGAAGAAAAATGACAGGCACAACTTCAAAATGTCAAGGTATCTCTTTGGCCTCACTTGAGACCTTCAGTTTAACCCTAACCTTAAAGGCAGTAAAGGTATTACGTGTAGGACTTATGAATGCACCACAAAAAATGGGAAGATTTTCGGACCCCTATAGCCCCTGTGAGCTGCCTCCCATCAGCAAAAACATTTTCTTGGCTGCTTTTGATTTGCCACTTGCCAGCCCAGTTGAAAGGAATTCAAACACTTAGCACTGTTTTGAACCTAAAACCTCCAGTGGAATTATCAAGTAAATCATGGATTTGCAGTAGTGCCACTTATCCAACAATTAGAATGTACCATGACAGTTGATATAACCGCAATATATGAGGAAAGCCATATTAAATCAAAGAAATCTATAGTCTACTGAGAACAATCTTAAAATTTACAATAGATTTGATGGCAACTTTTTTCTGATTAAAGGAAATTTTAAAACATCCATAACCCACAAATGCTATGACAAATGTATTGTATCTCTTCCTTGCATAAGGCTTCTGAATAATACCTTAGGTTTTGGTATAAAAGGTTCTTGCGTCTGCTCTCTGTCTAGGTGCAAAACCCTCAGCAAGGAAACCATGATAGCAATGTATCAATTCCTGCACATAGGATCTTAAATAACTGCCCCGAGACAGCCAATGATTTCTGTGTGCGATCGTAGATTTTCTAAGATACGGTTTGACTTTGCAGCTTGGTCTAATAGTGAGAACACTTCCTGTTTTTAGTCCCTAAGCTCAGCCAATCATAACCTCCCTAACTGTGTGCAGTGTGCGTGTGTCTTGTGCTCACAAACTAATCACATTTGGTTTGTTCTAACACACACGTACACATACAAACATGACGACACACACACACACAGACACATAGGCTTTTTTTTGTCCAGGGACCATCACATGAGACTTTTTGAGCCAATAAACCAGTTAAGGAGCAGCATGTTACCCTGAGCATCAGGCTCACTAACTGTTTGTCTAGTCATGTATAATGCATTACCTCTGTAATATTGTGCAGTTGATGTATTACATGGCAACAATACCCAAGAGTATGTTCTTTACTGTGATTATGGGTATGATGGTGATGTGAATAGTGCCTACAATTACAGTAAAGAACCCCCTCTCTGGTATAGTAGCTTTTATACAACGGCTACCAACACATGTGCGATGTCAGAAAAGTTCTCCTCAAAGTAGCGTGTTTACATATGAGTAGAAAATGGTAAAAAGCAGCTAACTAGCTGCCTGTTCCCCACTAGCAACCAGCAACATGGCTGGAACCCCTATCTGGCCAATCAGATCGCTTGGCTGGGAAAACCCGTTGTATAATGTGCGGTATACTGTATGTGTGTATGTGCCTTATCAGTGTCCTGTAGAAGTCTATCTAGAAAGGTTTTTCAATTACAGCACATAAAGGAAAATTAGAGATGAAAGGTTTTTGTGAGACACCTAAAGGAAACCCTAGTGTGCTGTTTGTACTCTATATTTATACATTCATTTGCCTGCTAAATTACAAATGTCTTTAGAATACTATAGTATAGTATATAGTATAGTAAGCTATAGCTCAGAACATTTTAAATATATATATATATATATACCAGTAAAATGAACTGATTGTTGATGAATGTTGATGTTGCATTAATGTAACTGTTGGTGTGTTCTGTGTATTGCTACTGTGTACTGTTTCATAGGAGGTATTCATTATGAAAGGCTGAATCTCAGTATCCTCACTTTTTCACATCACTGACGCCAGGAATTATGGTCAGTTCCCAAAGTTCACACTTGCTGATTTTGCAGCGAGACAGCCCTAAGCCTTTGTGGACTTTGTCGCTTCAAAGTCTGTGAGACGGTGAGACCGGACGTTTGGATTCGCCTAACCTCTCTCTGTTTGATTTGACTTCCCGTCGCCTCTCTGCGCGACCTCTGACCCCAGCAGTAGGAAGTGGACAGGTTCTCGTCCCAGAGAGTCCAGCGCGGTGGGACACGGGTGGAACCTCTACGTGGTCGGCACCGTCTCCCCCATCACACTCTACCACGAGATGGTAACACACACACTCACTCTCTCACTCGTTGTACAATAGACTCAACTCTCTGTGCGTGTGTGTGTGTGTGTGTGTGTGTGTGTGTGTGTGTGTTTGAATGTCTGGTTTGTTGGCTTGTGTATTTCTTCCATTTTATTTTGTTTTCATATACACAATGATGAACGATGAGCAGAAAAAAAAGTATAACCAGCACAAAAACCACACATGAATCTAACACACATAGCACATGCAGAAAAGAGAAACAGAAAGGAAACCAGAACATGCAAATGGAAAAAAATACGAAATACGAAAAGTATGAATTTGTGCGTGTACACTCACCTGTGTGTGTCTGTGTCAGGTTGAATACAGCCAACGCTACGCGGAGACCAACCCGCAGGCCCACAGCTGCCGCCACCTCCTCAGCGAAGCCCACCTCCTCCTCCGCGCCTCCTTACTCCAGCCAGCGGAACGGCAACGGACCGGCAGCGCCAACCCCGGAATTCCACTGCGGACAAACACAGACGGAGAGGCGGAGAGACAGATGGATATGTGCACAGACAGAGAGGCTGACAGACAAGCGCTAGAGGAGGCCTTCAGAGAGAACTGCGCCCAGCTGGCAGACTGTTTCAGCAGGTGACACACACACACACTTACTCACACACACACAGACTCTTTCTCACATCGAGCTCTCGCTTGGTCATGGAATTTCTGGAATATCATGGAATTTGGAGAGCGGGTAGGGACACATCGGCAGGCTGAATGCTTGCTTCCAGTTCTCTTTAATCACCAAGTCCTTGAATCTTGCTCTCTTCTATGTTGTGCTCTGTTCGTCTATTCTACTCTATTCTATTCTATTCTATTCTGTTCTGTTCTGTTCTATAAGGGGCATCCAGAGGGACTGCCACCTCGCTCTGCCGTACTACAGGATGTCCGGTCTGTCAGTCACGGAGGTCATCGGCAGGAACCGCCCCTTTCCCAGCAGTCCACACTCCTACGGCCACGGCTTCCTGTTTTACCTGAAGCACTTCCTGTTAGAAGAAACGGACCAGATCCTCAGTCAGGTACACAAGTATTTACAAGTATTTACAAATACTTGTTAATCATTAATATTTAATACTTAAATACTTAATTAAGCATTTAAAAGTGTTTACCTGGATACTAACAAATGACTAACACATTGTTAACTAAGGCAATCAAAAATCATTGATATCATTTCTCAACATTGTTTATTAACATGTCATTAATTCATGATTAAATAAAGTACACTATGCCATTTAATATTAACTAAACAATGTAGGAAATTAATAAGTTTTGTAAAATCCTCTTACACCCCCTTCCAACACACACACACACACACACACACACACACACTTGCACACCCACACACACACGATAGAATAAATGAAAGATCCCTTCAGAATAACCTTTTAAAAGAAACATTCTCCCTGCAGGAAGCGGCTGATGAGGTAATAGAAATTTTCAGCCAATCGGAGCCCTCCCAGCTCGTCAGTGTGTGTGCCAGCCCTGGCATGGTACACGCCAGTCCCACCCAGACGTGGCAAAGGTTACGACACCTAGAGGACGCCACCGGCGTGTCGGTTCCCCTGACCATCGCCATGGCAACCATGGCCCTGCGCTTGGACGACCTGCTGCAATACACACAGCTGATGGACAGACACGCTGAGGTTAGAGAGGGGAGGGGATGTGGTGTGTGTGTGGTGGGTGTAAGCGAGTTCATAAAATTATTGGTAACACTTTGTAATAACCATCTTTACAAAATGGTGAATTAATCATTATTTATGTGTGTGTGTGTAGATGATGCTGGTGTATGGGTTCATCGAGGAGCCTACGCTGTTGCTACATGGCGGAAGCGGCGGCAAGGACACACACACGCACCCCACGGCGTTGGCTCGCCACCTCACACACTGCCAGCCCGGACTGCTGATGGCGGCCATGGTGGCGCTGCATGAGAACAGCAAAGTTCAACTGGAACACGCTGACCAAGTATTCAAGGTGCGCATGTGCGTGTTCTGCCTTCAAATGGGAACTGCGAGCATGGAATGAGCCGGCATCATCTTAAAATGGAGGGATTTGAACTTTGCATGAATGAAATGATGTGTGTGTGTCTCCAGGAGCTGGGCTGTGAGGATGGCTTGCTGGTGGATTTCTGGGAGGCGGTGCTAATGGCCTCATCACAGGAGGTTGTCATCCAGGAACTCCTCTTCCGATTGGCCTCGGTCTACATCGACCGACTGGCGCACACGCAGCCCGACCCTCCACATACACCCGGTACCAGCAGGTCACTTAAGAGCGCTGACGACCTGGTACAGTTGCAGATAATAGTTTTTGATACAATAATTGGTTGATTGGTTTTGTCTTTGTTCTCCCGGAATCTTTTCTGTTTCTTAACAGCTATCATTTCCACCCATACGTAGGAAATATTTCATGACTGAAGGGACAAGCCAACAAATTATAAACTGCGATGTAAAACGTGTAATGCATCCTTGTCAATGGGCATGCCAGTTTTTCTCAAATTGACTTTGTGGAGATACAAGATTTCTGTTGGGGATTAATAAAGGGATATCTTATCTTATCTTATGAACAAATGCAAAAGATATCACTAGACTGAAATTAATTGATCTAGAAATCACTCCTAACTCCTAAGATGGAATACATTTTACAGAGAACTATGGCAAGTCATAACTCTGAGGTTTTAATGTGATATTGTATCATGTATTATAAATATATATACTGTATATATGTGTTTGTGTTTCAGATCAACTCATGCTCCCACTACGGTGTGCTGTACCCCTGGCTCAGCGTTCTGACTCCAGCTCACCCCACCAGCTCCCCACAGGAGGAGGCGCTACACAAACTGCAGGTAACGCTCTCTTACGCTGAATAATTAACTTAGCGTTTAACGTATTGGCCCCATGAACCCCCATCATGACAAACTCTCTCTCTCTCCAGTCTCTCCTGTGTGGGCCGTCCCTCTCCGTGTGCTCTGTCGTGCCTTTGCTGGAGCGCCTGTCAGAAGAAACGCTGTGGGGCTTCAGCCTGCACCTCCTCTGCGCCACCAGAATGGGGCAGTACGACAGCAGCATGGAGAAGCTGCTGGACCGATGCCCTCAGGCCATCATTCCCTACGCCAATCACCAGTTACAAGACACGCACATGGTCCGTGTTTTTTTTTTTTTTTAGAAGGAAAAGAGTTATAGCTGTTTCCTTGGTTAATGTAGAGCCTGTGAATGGCTGAGAGGAAAATAAAATTAGTCTACACTCTGGCTTGTTTAAGACTGAGTGAAAGTGATCATGCTGAATATCTTACTGAATATTTAGGGTTTCATTCACGATCCGGATGATGAGTATTGTTAAACAATACTGCTTCTAGGAATTTATATTAAAAACAGTTGTAGTAAAGTAACCTGGACTAAAGCCAAAACTGGCTCAGAAATAGGAATGAAGTTGAAACCGAAATGACAAGTGAAATACTGGTGCTGTGAACGGCTTGTTCAGTGTTGTTGACACTGTCTGTCTGTCTTATCTCATCTCTCTAGGCATTATGGTGGCAGAAGTTGCTCCCAGAGCTCTGCAACAGGACGAGAGCCGCTGCAGACAACAGCATCCTATTGGCTGCCCTCAAAGGTATACATTTTGTTGTCATTATTTCTATTGAAAATAAATGTATCACAAAGAAATACAAGTTACGAGAAAAAACTTAAATCAATTTTATTAGCTCTGTTTTATGTGATGCGTTTCCATACCAACAGAAACGCTGGTTGTGGTTGCCATGGAGACGAGCCCTGCAGAGTTCCTGGAGCTGTTGCCTGATGACGGCACGGCGTTGTACTTCCTGCCTCACCTGTTGACCTGTAGCCAGAGACACCTACTGGCCTGACACACACACACACACACACAGACTTGGGTTACTGTACTTAAGAACTAGCCCAGATTATATAACAACACTACATTAATAAAGGCAGGTGAATTGAATGTCTATACAAACACACCGGAACAACCACAGAAGAATGTGCCAGTCGGCTGAACTGGTTTAGTATCTGCTGGTCTGGTTTTAAAGCAACGCCCTTATTTATCCAGTGATAGCCGACTGAGCGCGCTTGCTCTTTTCCAGCAACGTCAAGCTTCACATTCATTCAGTTGCACACATTCACACTGGGAGCTGCCCAGTACAACCACAGTATCCAACCGGTTGCCACTGAGAAGCTCCGCTGTAGGAGGTGGGGAGTTAAGTGTCTTGCTCAAGGGCACCTTGGCAGTAGTTGTTGAGAGAGGGGAGAGTGATACTCAGTCCCCATCCACAGTGTCCCAGCTGGACCAGGGATTCAGACTGGCGACCTTCAGGTCACAAGCCAGCTTCTCTATCCTCTTCAGACAATCATGTACAGATATCACATGTGTCACAACACAAATACTGGATCAACTCCTCAGTGTTTAGCAATGAAGGATTCCTCTGCTTTCACTTAATGTCGCACACTCCAGTCTGCATCCATTTTGTGTTCCTCTTAAGCATGCATTCTGTTTGAATCATATGGGGAGAGAAAGTGATGCAAAAGCAACCCGTTCTCGTGAAATCCTGCAAGTATTTCAGCTTACAAGTTTACTACTAATGTTCAGCAGAAGCCAAAGTAAGCCTGTGTTATGATGCACAGAACCATATTAAGAGTTTGGTGATGAAAGATTTCATCATTATCCTCTGTAACACCGCCATTGGAATGATAAACTGGTGCAGAATGCATAGCTAAATACAACAAGATTCCTGTAAAAATGGAAGAGTCAAAACTCCTTTAATCAGTGGCTCTGATGATGTATCCTCCTGTTTTTTTTCTGCTGAAATAAAACCAAAGAAATGAAGGAGTACAACTCAGCTTTCAGACCTCTCAGTAGCAGCATCCATTCACTTATATAATTACACAGCCTTTTCATTATACCTGTATAACTGTTTGATAGAGTTAAATGTGGGTAATCGTATACGGTAACCGCTCAATGTTTTGCAGGGATGGAAAATGGGATTGAGTAATAATGTTTCTTTCCGCCTGTGTCCTCCCAGTTTTTATCGCTACCTAATGGTTCTTAATTTATTCTCTGAAGCATTTGCTTTGAAGCACACGTTTCCCTCTTTGGCTTAGAG
This sequence comes from Centroberyx gerrardi, assembly GCF_048128805.1. Lineage (NCBI taxonomy): Eukaryota > Metazoa > Chordata > Actinopteri > Beryciformes > Berycidae > Centroberyx > Centroberyx gerrardi. Next base: position 30,070,303 of record NC_136005.1, read on the forward strand.
TGTGAAGTCATATCAAAAGAAATAATCAATATAGTGTGTTTTCAATGTCTGCTTTTGGTAGATCATTACTCGGTAATCTATGTCTTATTTTGTCAGCCTATTGAAACTCTTTTCATTCTGCTGACTCTATCCAGCACACAGCTTGATTAGATAATCGGCCTAATAGATGGCTTTGTCTAGTATCTGGTATGTGGGCTACTGCTTAAGTCTGCAAACTTGAGTAATTAGTCAATTGTGAAGTTTACCAAGAAGTTTACAAAGTTCAAGAAATGCTTGAACTTTGTATAACTTTTTGGAACCCTATCTGCTTACAGTGACACAAAAGTCGATCTTGCTTAGATTCTTTTGAGGGCTTTTGGAGGCCCAATGAGACTTAAAGGAACATGGGCCATGCATGTTGAAGGGCCTGGGACCGTCAAGGGCCTTGAAAAAAAAATCATAAAATGAATATTTCCATACTATGTCAGCTAGCTTCAGTACTTGTACATTGTCCAGTTTTTAGTGCTGTGTTGGTGATCGCTGGCAATGCAGAGAAAATATGCCTAGATTTTAGGAAATGTAACATTTATTAAAAAGTAAGCAACAGCTTCTTAGGTCTACCATGAAGATACTCATTTTACTCTGGAATAATGTTGAATTATGTCAGAACAGGTGAAATTTAGAATATTTTATAATTATGGGATTCTTTTGGGGACTGATGTTTTTGTTTAGGGTTAAGTGGTCAATTAATTAAAAATGACTCAATCATCACATGGCTGAGGGAGGGGAAGGGTTGATTAGTGGCGTTAGTTGTCTATTGTCTGTCTTTTCAGTCTTGTGGATTGGCCTTCTACAGCCTCTACCTGCCCCCAGATACACTACCCACCTGATGAAAAGACACTTCTGAACCCAGGAATTTTCTATGGAGAAATTGGATTCATGTTTTTCTGAAAGCAAACTACTGAAAAACACTCTGAAACACAGTGGTTGGTTTAGCTTAAAAAGCTTTCTGTTCTGTCTCATCAGCAATGAATCAGAAGCATGTGAGGATGTAAGTCTGGTCCTGTTTTATCACCTCTCAACCAATGAGAGCCTGAAAACACACAGCTGAACCAATGAGAGCTTTAGAATGCACTTCTGAGCCAATCAGAGCTTTAGAACACACTTCTGAACCAGTCAGAGCTTTAGAACGCGCCTCTGAACCAATCAGAGCTTTAGAACACGTCTCTGAACCAGTCAGAGCTTTAGAACACACCTCTGAACCAATCAGAGCTTTAGAACACGCCTCTGAACCAGTCAGAGCTTTAGAACACACCTCTGAACCAATCAGAGCTTTAGAACATGCCTCTGAACCAATCAGAGCTTTAGAACACGTCTCTTAACCAATCAGAGCTTTAGAACCTGAAAGATCTCAGCTTGAGGTAATAAGGAATATGGGAGGTACTGTTTCAATAAACTAGAGAGGAAATCAGAAGGAATACTAAGGAGGAAAAACAAGGAAAAGCAACAAGGAGACAGACAAGGGCAAGAGGGAAAGAAAGAAGACAACATAAAAGAAGAAAGAGTGTATTGACAGCAACAGAGGAAAGGCAAGGCAAAAACAAGGACAAGGAACAGAGAGAGAGATGAAAGACAGAAGGAGACCATGGTAAAAGAAAAGTAGATTGTTGCGATAAAGGGCAGAACAATAAAGCTAAAAACGACAAGCTAAAAAAAAAACAAGAATAAAAGGTTTTTATCATACTGGAGAGGATGAAGTTGGGGGAGAGGAGGCCGGCGGTGCTGGTCATCACAGAAAACATTGAAATGGAACTGTTCACTTCAGAGGAACCCTGCATTGTGATATCAACACAGGAGACAGAGGAAGAACACGGCTTTTACCAGGTGTGTGTGTGTGTGTGTGTGTGAGGGAGAGAGAGAGAGAGAGAGAGAGAGAGTGTTTTGAAGTCAGTACCTTTAGTTGCCATTCTGTGTATTTGTGTTTTAGTAAAAGCCCTACCTAATGCAGCAAAAGTCCAAATATCACTTTGCCCGTGAACTGAACCCCCTGTGCCCCGTGTACCCAGAGGCACCTGGAACACCCTCTGGTCCCTGATACTGAGGAGGAGCCAGAGCCGCAGGTCCAGACCCACCCCGGGCAGCAAGCCAAGCCCAGCACAGTGCCCTGCACCAGGGCAGAGGACGAGGACTACCCCCCTGTCCCAGGCTGGATGGAGGAAATCGAGATCGAAATGGAGGTAGGTGTATATGGAGGACCCAATGTGCCAAAATAAAACCGAAATTGATAAATATGCTCTGTAAAAATATAAGAGCCTAAATTAAAAATGTTATTCTGGTGCCTGGTGGGTTAACTTCCGTGGTTTTTCCACCTCCTTTTCTTTCCTTTTTCTTTCTTTCTTTCCCTCCCTTCAGGTGTTTCCTCCCTTCAGGGTATCCGAGAGTGAGCTAGTGGAGATAAAGTCAGACCATCCCTCCATAATGACCCCGGTAAGTCTTGGAATTTGCCGATTAGCCTTGCACGCATCTACTGATCTGTCTATCAACCGATTTTACTGATCTGTCAAGTTAATCCACTCTAATCCAATCTGTCTGGTATTGTATTGTGTGCTGCAGCCGTCTCAAGCGGATTCCCCAAACAGAGCTGGGCGTCTCAAGTGGAGGAGACTGGCTCCACAGAGGACAGGACTGGTGGTTAAAGACATCGTCTGTCTACCCAGAGGACACTATCTGGCACAGCTAGATAGGTAGGTGTGCTATGTGTGTGTGTTTTGGAGGGAGATGGGGAGAATTTGTCTCTCTAATGAGCACTGCTTGGTTCAGTGGGCTGTGTTGGATTGATATTATAATATCTGCACCTCAGTGAGACTAGCCTATCCCCTTGAATCTAGCCATGCAATGCCTATGTGTGTTTTCAGCTGGGCTATGTCTACCATGTTATTCAAGTCTAAACAAAATCTTGAAACGCTACTCACTCTTGGAGATGTCTTCAGTAGTCTCAGTTCGTCTCACTTTAAAGAGTAACTAAACCCCAAAACCAAATCTGTGGTGAAGCCTAACACCTAATGGTGAAAAGTAGGGTACTGATCTGACCATCTGCTATTGGCTGGTCTGTGTGCCAGGTGATGTCACCACCTGTTTTGCTCTACAGAAGGTGACATCACCTGGCACAAAGACCAGCCAATAGCAGATGGCTAGTTCAGTACCCTACTTTTCACAGATATGGGCCCAATCCAAATGTCCGGACTGCAGACTCGCGGACTGAGCCCTCGCGGACTATGGTTTTATGTATGCTGACGTTGACTGAAGTGCTCAGCGTAACTACGTGAGTTCGCAAGGACTCAGGGGTGCGGGACTGCATACAAGGGGTGAATGGGACGGGACTTCTCCCCTCGCTCGTTGCCGCGGATACCACCGACGCGAAATCAAGGTTAAACAATCGATCACTGAAGGGTGCAGAGCAGAGAAGTCCATTAGCCGTTACAGGCTGATTACAGTCAATGCTGGCTGAATATATGCTTTATCATATAAGTAGATGTTAATAACGTACACAGGAAAACCCTCTTTGGCTGTTTTTCCGTCATGTTTGACATCTGCCTTTGTTTGTGTCAGCTGATGTATACATCTGTCGTGCAATGACCGATGGGAAATATTGCCAGAGAAGTCTGCAAGGTAGCGGACTCGCTGGAAGTCTGCATGGACCGCTCCAAAAGTCCGCATGAGAGCCCTTACAGACTTGATAAATTTTGACAGTGGACAGCCCTAAACCCTCCTGGACTTCACGGGAGCGCGCCGTAAAGTCTGCAAGTCTGCCAAAGTCCGGACATTGGATTCAGCCTTGGGTTTGGGGTTACGTTACTCTTTAAAGGCAAACCACACACAGACTACTTTTCAGGTTTGACTGACATCTACTGGTTAAAAGCGTGCTATTGCAGGCGCAATCTGCTATTGGCTGATCTTGGTTATATGTGTGATGTAGGTTACCTGGTTTTGTCATGGTTTGTCAGTAGTGTTGGCCAATTCTTTAACCAGTAGATGTCAGTCCAACCTGAAAAGTAGTCTGTGTTTGGTTTCCCTTTAAAAAAAAATTTTGTTTTATTTTCTAAAGTGATGTCAACAACATAACTCACTTTCTCTGTCACCTTTGTCTTTCATAAACAAGGAAAGTTGAGATTTTACTGATCTGATTGTAAGCACAATGGGCCTCCAGTCATGACAGTGGTCTATGGTGGTTTAGAAACGTGTTGATGACATAATCATGAACAGCTGATGTATCAAATTCCGATTGGCCAATGAACATATAGAAATAAACTAAATATTGCTCTCTCTCTCTCACTACAGACATATTGTTCCACGAGGCAAAGATCGAGCAGCACTGGTCGCCATGGGAATGACTGCTCGCATCACCATCGACTATGGCTGGTCAGCCAATCAGATGGAGAGCAGACTGGCGGTGCACTTCCGGGGGCGGTTCTTAAGACAGCCGGGACAAAGGTTCTCCTTCACGTATCTACAGGTGTGTGTGTGTGTTCTTGTACTTCTGTACGTCTTGTACCACTTTTAGGAAATGAGAGGACGCGATTCTAAAAATACTCAAGTGTCTCTATTTGCATTTTGTGTACATGTCTTGGTGTGTGTGTGTGTTTCTGATGGTGTGTGTGTTGTGCAGTGCGTGCAGGGCTCCAGGGTGCTGTTCATCCCGGACCCCCCTGCTGAGGGCTGGACTGGAGATCAGGTGCTCAGGATCGCCGGACACGGACCGCTGTATATCCTCAGCCACCAGGATTACCCCCAGGTGAACAGCAGCAGCTAGGCTTTCAAACATAATGTGGGATTATGGGATATATTTTTGTTTTCGCTGACAAATTGAGTTTTATGTATTTGGAGTAGGTAAATCTTCAATGTAAAACACAGGGATGATAACTGTCAGTGTTTAGAGTTTCATTGGGATAAACTTTTTTTCATCTACAAGTTCCACTCTTCAAGAATCTCTACAACTATACAAATTGACCAAAAAACCCCAAAAGAAAACACTGGTTTCGAGTTGAATTTGAGGTGAAAATTTTTTGGCAGACTCCCTTTCCATCTCTCCAATGTTGAATATTACCTTTTTGGTCATACTGGTACATTGTATGTGTTTTTTTTCCTTGTTTCTTCTACAGTGGATCATGTCTGGATAGATCATGATCCAGTGTTTGTCACAGTTTTGTAGTCTGCTCTATGCCCAATTGTAGGCTTTATTTAGCCTTTTTTGTTAATAATGTTAAGATAAAATGTCTGTGAAACTTATAACGTTGACACCCTAAATCTTCTCTTACCAGACAGAATCTGATTGGTCAGCAAGCAAGACACCAGTGGTGAACAAGTAAGCAACAAGTAGTCTTATCTTTCATTATTTAAACAGTTTTTCAATGCAGGGTTATATGGCAAACTGTCATTAAGGTGAGTTTGTGCGCAGTAGGTTCTGCTCATGCCAAAAATCACATTCCATTTAACAGCAGCTTTGATGGAGAGCTCTAGTATTATGTGGTTTAAATGCTGTTTGAAAGGCCGTCCCATCCCACCAAGTAACATTTCTGACAACGTTTATATGTCTTGAGTTGGTGTAAATGTGGACCGTCTCGTCTCAGGAAGGAGTTTTGTCTGGAGGCCAGCACAGAGAGCTGCTCCGAGGAGGAGAACCGGCTGGGAAGACAAAGCCAGCCTCGTGTCCGCAGGACCACAGAGGAGGTCAGTTCATTCCCTTATTCTGAAGAGAAGAAGTGCTACTATAGCAACTTCTGAAAATGCATTTTCAAGTCAACACGTCTCTCTGTCCCTGTCCCTCTCCCCTCTGCCCCGTCTACACCTCTTCTGCCCCTGTAGTTCACCTTAGACTTAGACACCGTTCTGCGTCTGTTCAGACAAGAGAACATGGACCGCGAGGTGGAGGCCCACGTCCAGGTGAGGAGGAGGGATCCGCTGCACAGCGCTCTGAAGGCGCTGAGGAGGCCGGGCTTCTGCTTCAGGACGACACCCATCTTCTCCTTCGCTGGAGAGGAGGCCAACGGCCACGAGGGACCTCTCAGAGAGTTCTTCAGGTTACCGTTATTTCCCTTGTCTCAGAGCTGAAGCGCACGCAACCCGTTTTCTTAGGTGATTTCAATTGTGCATCTTAAAAGTCCCATATCGTGGAAAACAGGATTTCCCTCGCCTCTGTGATTATAAAGGAGTTGGATGTGCTATCTAAACATGGTGAAAGTATCAAAACGCACGGTCGCCAACTAAATCCACACAATCCATATTAGAAAAGCGAGCCTCTAAACGAGCCGTTTGGACTTGAACTTGAAGCGGTTAGCCAATCAGAACAGAGGGGTCGTTAATATTAATGAGCCTTAAAGACACAGCGACAGAAACAGCCTGTTCTTGGTAAGGCTCAGAGAGATGCTGGAAAATGAAATAAAAATAAGCATCCCTCTAGATTACATCAATAAATGAAGCACCAAGCCCCTTCTCTTGCAGGGAGTTCTTCAAATACACCAGGTGGTATTTAAAATGTTTTCAGCCTCAAATTTGAGCATTTTTTAAAGGATAGTAGGTACTTATAGTACTTGGTTGACACTTTTCCAGACTGGATATTATATATTTAGAGATTAACTTTAGATACATTTTTTTCCATAATGGATATATACTGTTTTGCTGTGGAATTCCTCATTCATGGTTCGTCATATTACACAGACTCATTAAAGCATACTAATACTCTTGGTCTCCCAACCCATAATCTATGAATCACTGAGCTAAGATGTTGTTTTTCCATTCCTCCTCCCCAGGCTGGCTCTGCTGGAGCTGCAGCAAAGTTCTGTCTTCGAGGGTCCTGAGGGGCGCCTGCTCTTGACCTATGACCTCACAGCTCTGGAGGACAGGAAGTACTACGAAGCAGGTGTTCTGATTGGCTGGTCACTGGCTCAGGGCGGGCCCGGCCCTCGGTGTCTGCACCCTGCACTCTACCAGGTAGAGTTTCTGTTTGAGACTTGGTTGACTGAATATAGCAGTGTGTTACATATGAAGAGAATCGGATATGAATCTGCTGGGAGATCCAATAGATTTAAAGAAACATGGCAGCTTTTCCTTGCTTGTTTCCTTGCTGCATTGTTCAGTGGCTGTGATTAACTTTATTTCTCCATTGGCATTATATTCTTTCTCATCATGCTGTATTGTATTCTCACAGTTGATGTGCGGCCAGAATCCCTCTCTGGAAGACTTCAGCTGGAGAGATGTGGTTGATGTTGAGGCTCAGATCCGACTTCAACAGGTGACACACACACACACACACACACATACACACACACACACACACACACTGTCATAATTAATTTGATCAACAAATGTATATTTAGAATTTGCGCACAGTTTCACTCTCTTGTATACAGACTCATTCTCACTCTCTCACACACACAACATGCACTCTCTATCACACACCCAATTTAGCTGTATGTATCTGACCAGACCAGTGCATGTACACACACACACACACACACACACACACACACACACACACACACACACACACACACACACACAAACAAAAATAACACTCTTCCCCTCTCCTCATAGCTGCAAAGTTGCACCAATGCCAAGCTGCTGTCTCCCAGTCTGTGTGACTGGGTGGCGAGCTGTGGGATCCCTGGTGTCTACTCTGCCCGCTCTGCTGACCTGTCAGCCATCTACACCCGCCTGGTCAAACACTACATCTACCACAGGTAGCACACACACACACACACACACACACACACACACACACACAGATAACAACACATGCATTCACATTGCTCTCTGTCACTTACAGTGGAAATCAAAGCTGTCAGGCTGGAGTTGCCTTTTGTGTTTGTTTTTTAATTGTAAAATTTAGTATTAATTGATTGTATTTACTGAAAAAAAATAAAACATAACCATAATACATAGCATAACAATACAAACAAAGAGGTCAAAGACAAAAACAAACAATAACAGATACAAAAATAATGATGACAAGACAATGTGTTGGGTATGTGATAAGTAATATGTGTTTTTAAAAAGATCCATATAGTCAGCCATGCAGTAAAGTACCATACAAAAATACTATACAACGCACTAGTCAGTCAATCAGAGAGTCACTCGGCCCCTCTGCTCTCCTTCAGGGTGGCCAGTATGATCGCCCAGTTCACCCAGGGGCTGGACAGCTGCGGAGGATTGTGGGATACGGTGCGGTCCCACTGGGAGGCGTTTGTGCCGGTGATGACCAGCGCCGGGCGGCGGCCTCTCACCCTGGAAGAGTTCGCGCAGCTCTTCACTGTCTGCTACAGCGGTCCAGACAGCCGGCTCAGGCTGGCCGAAGAGACGACAGCTGCACACTGGGAACGAGTCCTCATCTTGGTCCATGGTAAGAAGAGATGGAGGGATGGAGGAAGAGAGAGAGAGTCTTGTAACTCTCGACATGCACCGGAGGGAGAGGAAAGATTCAAGATTTTAAATTTAAATGGATGAATAGGAGGACAGGAGGAATGAAAAGAAAAAAAGCACTTAAGTGATATGGAAATGCAGCAAATGTTTTAGTCCCTATCACCAGTGCTATTCACAGTAGTGGTAGGGGAGAGCGGGGTAAGTTGTCTCAGTGGCTTTATTTCTGAAACTAAATATTTTAGAGGCAAAAGTCCAATCACAAAAATGTGTACTTTCTTAATAAGAGGTTACCTATGTTAAATACAAAAGTCAAAACACTCAACTCAAACATTCAGTCAAGCAATTTGTATACCTAAAAGTAAATAATGAATAATAAAAGTGTGACAACATGCCCTGCTCTCCCCTACTGTGAGAAATTTTACGCCAATAATAACGTCTTTCTCCTTGTTCAATCAGACAGCCAGACAGATTTTTCCTTTGAAGACCTCCTCGCCTTCATCACCGGAGCCGATCACCTTCCTCCTCTCGGCTTCCCCAGATCCATCTCTCTGCGTTTCTACTGCCAGGTCGGTAATCAATTCATGTGACACGGAAATCTCACTTGAAGCCAATGCTAATGAAATAGTTTAAGGTGATGTGGCTGTATAGGGGGAGCCGTCTCAATCTTTTCACCAGTAGGAGAGACACTGCTGTAAGCTTTAAAGGGCAAGCAGGGGGAATGTGGCTTCCTGAAGTTTTTGGCACTTGTGGTGCTGCTCAGTTCAGTCAGATGCGGCCTCTGGCTCCCCCCGGTGGAGCTAAGTGGCAAGTCATACTGTAATAACTGCCGGATAATGAAATAACTTGTCAAAATGTAATGAAAATGGAGCAAAATGTGATAAAAACCTGTTAATGTAATACATTGCTGGATAATGTAATAAATGGAGTCCAATTGAAGGGAATAAATATAATTAAACTACACTCAATATGTGGTTTGGTTATGGGATGTAACATATTTTTAAATGATGATGTAACAATAACATTGACTAATTATGTAATACCTTAAACCATTCAATTCTTCTCATTTTTAGAAAATGTTACATTATTAGTCAGTATTATTAATACATCATCAGTTAAACATATGCTGTACTTTTATGACGTTAATGATGGCTGGTAAATGATGTAATGGAATTTACCATAAAACAGGTTTGATTAAATTTTATTACATTATCCAGCAGTTGTTACACGCTAATAAATAATGATACTGTCTCACTGTTGCCACACTTCCTTTAGTAGTAACTTCACTTAGTGAGACCTTTGATTGCTTCTCTATAGTATAACCTGGCTGACAGCAGAGGCTTTACCCTCAGCTCAGTACATGGTTTCCAAATAGAGCGTGTCTTCAGGTCATGCGTGTCGAGGTGAAGCATCAACCTCAACGTCCCCAACACGGCGACGGAAGAGCTAGGTGTCAAAATACCAGTGGCTTCCTTAAGATGAATATCGCTGTGTGAATTCCCCACCTCCTCTGCCAATGAAAATCCAACCTCACCATGGCAGGCGTTTACTTGGCACTCGTTAGTAGAGTAAGCATCCAGGTTGTCTTGTTTTGTGAATATAAAAAAAACGACATGCATGTGACACTGCAATGTATCATGCCATTTGTTGCTCTATACAGCTTTAAAATATGGCTGAGTACAATCAAAAGCAATCTGTAGGATAGTCATTTGCTCATGTTTGCACAAATTGCAGTGTATGTGTGAGTGCATATGTACATGTAAAATGTACAGTATATACTGTATATGTACAATACGTAGTTCTTCTTATATCTACATTATCTAGCTTGTTATCAGCATTATCTCTCTCATTCAGTTTTTAATATCAGCTGCAAGTTACACCTCTGTATACAATAGACTGACACTAGGCTAACATGTCATACACCTACAGTACACTATGGACCCTTTTCACAGCAGCCATTTTGATGTGTCATAGCAGGTGTAACTAATAACATTATGATGGTTCCATTCCATTTAGGTGTTCCAGTGCCATTCCAATGAGTCAGTGTGCACAATACAAAGGCCCTGGCACTGGAACACCTAAATGGAATGGAACCATCGTTAATGTGATTAGATACACCTGTGTTTACCCTGCTATGCCACATCAACATGGCTGCTGTGAAAATGGTCTATTCCTGGCCCAAGAGCAGCATTTTATAACCTGTATACAATAGACTTATATGAGCGTTCCATGATAAATGCCTACAGTACACTATTCCTGCCCCAAGAGCAGCATAACTCTCACTCACACTTGAGGTGGGAAACTTTACCCGGAAGAATGGCATAATATAAAGTAGCATTACCTAAACACATAAGTGAGAACAAAATAGTAAATTATGGCAACGCTTCCCATGCTGGAGGCAATAACGCCTTGAATCCACTTTTCCAGGACGGGAGCGCATCAAGTACACGTCTGCCCCACGCCTCCACGTGCGCTCTGGAGCTGTTCCTGCCGAGGGGGGCGGGCAGCACTGAAGGCCTGTGTGCACTGCTGAGCAGAGCCGTGCACGAGGCCCTGGGCTTCGGACGCATCCAGACCGAGGGAGACGGAGAGGACGGCTGCTCGGAAGTGGTGACATGAAATGAAAGTGAAATAAAAGGGGACTGTGGTTCCTGCAGGATATTAACAATGTGACCGAGAAGACGACGACACCACAATTAGGTCCAACTAGCTTACTGTTGAAGTGCGAGCGCTGGTCTGTGAGTGGTTTGTTTCTGAAGTCAAGAGTGTACGTCATACAGTCATGTGACCTGATTAGAGACCCTGGATCAATGTTTGTGTTCATTGAAGCTTAATATTCATACAAGCGGCTGTGCACAGAAATGTTTCTGGGTCATGGGAGTATGACAGCAGCAGCAGCAGCAGGTGTGGTGAGTTAGTATAGGCTGCTGTAGTTCAGATCTACACACACACACACACACACTTTCAAAAAGCCTTTTTTCACTTGCTGATCACTGTACATTAATTTATTGAAGAAATGTTTTGCATTACTTAACAGTAACAAGTTCACTTTGTATCTTCATCATTTCTTGTATTTTCACAAAACAATTTTAAGGCAGAAAATCACATTTTAATATTTTACCTGTCATTGCATATGCCTTGAAATCATAGTGAATAAAGCATTTTTTAAAATTATTTATTCTAAAACTTATCATTTGATGTTTATCTATGTTAAAAGAACAAACAAAAATATGTTCACAAAGAGTGAGCAGTAAAAACAGACATGCCCAGTTGTTCAGTGCATCTTCCAAAATGGAAACATTTAAAAAAAAAAAGAAAAGAAAAAAAAAAAATCACATTAGAAACATTTGGAGAAGGGTAAATACATTCTGGTAAGATACAAAAATGTTCATCCGGTCAACACTATAGTCAAATATAGAGGAAACTACGAACTACTTCATAGTGAAAGTGCTGTACCTAAATCAAAATGTGAAAAATCCTACATTGTTTCTACAGAATTCATTGCTCCTCCTCATAGCCCCTATCTATCATGATCTCTTGTAAGCCTGTTTTACGTTCCTGCAGGCTTGTACTTCCTACACTTCACTGTCTAGCCTGTTTAGATATTAGATATAAGGGGCATCCCATGCAGACTGCTACTGTCCTTCGGAACATGTGAAAATCCTTCATGTACATTCAGATTGAACTATTTACAGGTGGGAGGTTGGCCTTGACAGTTCTGAAATGGCCCCGACCTCAACTGAAAGACACTGCAAACAAATTGACACACTAAATGTCCATTTTAAAAAGTCTAGTGTACACGAGGACAATAAATTAGATATATACTAGTATATAAGCTGAATATATCCAATCTTGATATTGTGAGAGAAACTAGATTCACATTTTGTATAGGTGGATGTGCAACTCTGATTCAAGGTGTGACAGTCATACACATGCACATGCAATGATAACCTTGGCAACCTTGGCGCCTCATCTGAGGCGCTTTGCACAAAGGCACAAAGAGCTTCCTGGTTGCCAGACTTGCCAGCATAGCAGCTAATCCTGTTGTTATAAAGCATAGGAATAAACAGCATTGCTTGAACACCACTTTAATCGATCAGATTGGCTGGAATTTTCCATTGTATAGTAGAATTGATTTGACAACTGAGGTTGATTTACTTATTGTCACAGGGAGTTAATGTTAATGTTTTTGATCCATTTACAGTATTATGGATTTAATATGACAAAAGACCATGAGGCAAAAGAGTGGACCATGTCAGCTTTAGCTTCTGAGTCTTTATCGGCCTCCATGTTTAAACTGTTAAAACAATGTCCCCAGCATAAAGGACTAACCTTGGCTTGCAGTCCTGATCCTTTAACTTTGACTACTGTACATGTTTCTGTTCATGTGAAACCTAGGGGTTAACTCTTTGAATGCTTCTCACTGTCACCGTGTGGACTGTTCCATTAAGCTGGTCTCTGAAAAACTGGAAAGGGAGACAACACAGAGGGAAAGCATCAGTCATGAGCTCAATTAGGCCTTCCAATGTAAAGACATATAGGGGCAGATGTGTTTAAATTGCACACTGCTGACTGCGTGTTTGCGTTGCTGAGTTATCTTTGAAAATGGAAGATAAAGATCATTCACAAACCAATCTCTTTCCCGCACACCAGTCTCTCTCACTTACCTGTTCAATAAGTTCAGTGATGGTTCCATTGCTGACCTCACTATACGAAATCATCTTGATCTGTAGATGTGCCAGAACTGATGGGCCTGTAGGGTTAAAACATTACAAACAGGGAAATAACTAACAAGCCAAACAGAAAAAAAATGACTTAATCACACTTATATCCTGGTAATTTGCCACATGATCCATAGTGTGTTCTTAAACAAGACTGTTTATAAATGCTTCACTCTGCTCCTTTAGCTGAGTAAATGTAGAGTTTCATTAGCAAGTTTCAAGGTAAAACAAGGAAACAAGCACTAAACAAGGCGTATGAAAAGAATGGCTCTGTTTACAGTAATCGTCAAACCCACATTCTCGGAACCCACAGAGTTTATCAGTCATCTCTCATGCCAGACTTGCAGATATACTGATAATGTTTGTATTCAAATTGCTCATTACTGCTTCCGAAAACGAAAAAATATTTTTCGTCCTCTTCTTGGACTCCTGGCTGTGGAACTTTTTTTTACTGTTTTAGCAAGTAACTTGGAACTTCGTTAACAAGTAGACATTATTTACAGCAGCAATTTGGATATCAGTCAACATATCTGTGAACAAGCCACATATACTGTACATACACAACATATCTGCATGAAATTAACCTTGACTAAATAAAATTCCAAATTTTTGTGTGATGGTAGGATGCTTATCATAAGAGGACAAAAGATCAGGGAGAAAGACATGATAACATTACTATCTTTCCTTTTAGTATTGTCCAACATGGTGGCATGTCCCTAGTAACCACTCTACAAACACCCCATGACCGGCCTATGTTGAACTTTGTTGGCTTACTTTCTCCCATTTGCAAGGCTTGTTAAGTTGTCCAAGTATATCAATGATAGCCCAACTAAAATCCAAAAGATAATCAAAAGTACTGAGGAGTCACGTACCTTGGGTTGGAGTTGTCAGAGTGGTAGGAGTTGGGGTCTGGCCAGTTGTCCTGGTTGTGGTGTGGATTGTTGTAAAAACAGGAAGACCTGTAGTAGTCGGGGCCGCAGTTGTAGTAGTTGAAAGTGCAGTTGTAGTTGTTGGGGCTGCAGTTGTGGTAGTCGAGGCTGCAGTTGTGGTAGTAGTAGTTGGGGCTGCAGTTGTGGTAGTAGTAGTTGGGGCAACAGTTGTGGTAGTAGTAGTTGGGGCTGCAGTTGTGGTAGTAGTAGTTGGGGCTGCAGTTATGGTAGCAGTAGTTGGGGCAACAGTTGTGGTAGTCGGGGCTGCAGTTGTGGTAGTAGTAGTTGGGGCTGCAGTTGTGGTAGTAGTAGTTGGGGCTGCAGTTGTGATAGTAGTAGTTGGGGCCGCAGTTGTGGTAGTAGTAGTTGGGGCTGCAGTTGTGGTAGTAGTAGTTGGGGCCGCAGTGGTGGTAGTAGTAGTTGGGGCTGCAGTTGTGGTAGTAGTAGTTGGGGCTGCAGTTGTGGTAGCAGTAGTTGGGGCAACAGTTGTGGTAGTAGTAGTTGGGGCTGCAGTTGTGGTAGTAGTAGTTGGGGCTGCAGTTGTGGTAGTAGTAGTTGGGGCTGCAGTTGTGGTAGCAGTAGTTGGGGCAACAGTTGTGGTAGTAGTAGTTGGGGCTGCAGTTGTGGTAGTAGTAGTTGGGGCTGCAGTTGTGGTAGCAGTAGTTGGGGCAACAGTTGTGGTAGTAGTAGTTGGGGCTGCAGTTGTGGTAGCAGTAGTTGGGGCAACAGTTGTGGTAGTCGGGGCTGCAGTTGTGATAGTAGTAGTTGGGGCTGCAGTTGTGGTAGTAGTAGTTGGAGCTGCAGTTGTGATAGTAGTAGTTGGGGCTGCAGTTGTGGTAGTCGGGGCTGCAGTTGTAGTAGTCGGGGCAGCAGTTGTAGTAGTTGTGGTAGTTGTGGTTGCAGTTGTAGTCGTTGGAGATGCAGTTGTGGTCGTTGAAGGTGCAGTTGTGGTAGTTGGGGCAGCAGTTGTGGTAGTCGGAGGTGTAGTTGTAGTCGTTGGAGGTGCAGTTGTGGTAGTCGTGGCAGCAGTTGTAGTTGGAGGTGCAGTTGTGGTCGTTGGAGGTGCAGTTGTGGTAGTCAGAGGTGTAGTTGTGGTAGTCAGGGCAGCAGTTGTAGTAGTCGGGGCAGCAGTTGTAGTGGTTGGGGCAGCAGTTGTGGTAGTCGGAGGTGTAGTTGTAGTCGTTGGAGGTGCAGTTGTGGTAGTCGTGGCAGCAGTTGTAGTTGGAGATGCAGTTGTGGTCGTTGGAGGTGCAGTTGTGGTAGTCAGAGGTGTAGTTGTGGTAGTCAGGGCAGTAGTTGTAGTAGTCGGGGCAGCAGTTGTAGTGGTTGGGGCAGCAGTTGTAGTGGTTGGGGCAGCAGTTGTAGTCGTTGGAGGTGCAGTTGTGGTAGTCGGGGCAGCAGTTGTAGTAGTCGGGGCTGCAGTTGTAGTAGTTGGTGCAGCAGTTGTGGTAGTTGGGGCTGCAGTTGTAGTCGTTGGAGGTGCAGTTGTGGTAGTCGGGGCAGCAGTTGTAGTAGTTGGGGCTACAGTTGTAGGCATTGGAGGTGCAGTTGTGGTAGTCGGGGCAGCAGTTGTAGTAGTTGGGGCTGCAGTTGTAGTCATTGGAGGTGCAGTTGTGGTAGTTGGGGCTGCAGTTGTAGTCATTGGAGGTGCAGTTGTGGTAGTTGGGGCTGCAGTTGTGGTAGTCAGGGCTGCAGTTGTAGTCGTTGGGGCTACAGTTGTAGTCGGAGGTGCAGTTGTGGTAGTCGGGGCTGCAGTTGTAGTGGTTGGGGCTGCAGTTGTGGTAGTTGTGGCTGCAGTTGTGGTGGATGGTGCAGCAGTCGTAGTAGTCGGGGCTGCAGTTGTAGTAGTTGGGGCTGCAGTTGTAGTCGTTGGAGCTGCAGTTGTGGTAGTTGGGGCTGCAGTTGTAGTCGTTGGAGCTGCAGCTGTGGTAGTTGGGGCTGCAGTTGTGATGGACGGGGCAGCAGTTGTAGTAGTCGGGGCTGCAGTTGTAGTAGTTGGTGCAGCAGTTGTGGTAGTTGGGGCTGCAGTTGTGGTAGTCGGGGCTGCAGTTGTGGTAGTCGGGGCTGCAGTTGTAGTGGGTGGGGCTGCAGTTGTGGTCGTTGAAGGTGCAGTTGTGGTAGTTGGGGCAGCAGTTGTGGTAGTCAGAGGTGTAGTTGTAGTAGTTGGGGCTGCAGTTGTACTCGGAGGTGCAGTTGTGGTAGTCGGGGCAGCAGTTGTGGTAGTTGGGGCTGCAGTTGTGGTAGTCAAAAGTGTAGTTGTGATAGTCGGAGGTGCAGTTGTGGTAGTCGGGGCTGCAGTTGTAGTGGTTGGGGCTGCAGTTGTGGTAGTCGTGGCAGCAGTTGTGGTAGTTGGGGTTGCAGTTGTGGTAGTCAAAGGTGTAGTTGTGATAGTCGGAGGTGCAG
This sequence comes from Centroberyx gerrardi, assembly GCF_048128805.1. Lineage (NCBI taxonomy): Eukaryota > Metazoa > Chordata > Actinopteri > Beryciformes > Berycidae > Centroberyx > Centroberyx gerrardi. The sequence continues at coordinate 30,086,747 of NC_136005.1, forward strand.
TTGTGGTAGTCGTGGCAGCAGTTGTAGTGGTTGGGGCTGCAGTTGTGGTAGATGGGGCAGCAGTTGTGGTAGTCAGAGGTGCAGTTATAGTAGTCGGGGCTGCAGTTGTAGTAGTTGAGGCTGCAGTTGTGGTAGTTGAGGCTGCAGTTGGGGCTGCAGTTGTGGTAGTTGAGGCTGGAGTAGTAGTTGAGCCTCCAGTTGTAGTTGAGCCTCCAGTTAGGGCAGCAGTTGTAGTAGTTGGGACTGTAGTTGTAGTAGCTGGAGCAGCAGTTGTGGTAGTTGGGGCTGCAGTTGTAGTAGCTGGAGCAGCAGTTGTGGTAGTTGGGGCTGCAGTAGTAGTTGAGCCTCCAGTTAGGGCAGAAGTTGAAGTGGTTTGGGCAGAAGTTGTAGTAGTCGGTGCTGTAGTTGTGGTGGTTGGAGCTGCAGTTGTGGGAGTTGGGCCTGCAGTTGTAGTTGAGCCTCCAGTTGTTGTTGAGCCTCCTGTTGTAGTTGGGCCTCCAGTTAGGCCAGCAGTTGTAGTAGTTGGGGCTGCAGTAGTAGTTGAGCCTCCAGTTGTAGTTGAGCTTCCAGTTGTAGTTGAGCCCCCAGTTAGGCCAGCAGTTGTAGTAGTTGGGGCTGCAGTAGTAGTCAAGCCTCCAGTTGTAGTTGAGCCTCCAGTTGTTGTTGAGCCTCCTGTTGTAGTTGGGCCTCCAGTTAGGCCAGCAGTTGTAGTAGTTGTGGCTGCAGTAGTAGTTGAGCCTCCAGTTGTAGTGGAGGCTCCAGTTGTAGTGGACCCTCCAGTTGTAGCTGAGCTTCCAGTTGTAGTTGAACCCCCAGTTAGGGCAGCAGTTGTAGTAGTTGTGGCTGCAGTCGTAGTTGAGCCTGCAATTATGGTAGTTGGAGCTGCAGTAGTAGTTGAGCCTCCAGTTGTAGTGGACCCTCCAGTTGTAGCTGAGCTTCCAGTTGTAGTTGAGCCCCCAGTTAGGCCAGCAGTTGTAGTAGTTGTGGCTGCAGTAGTAGTTGAGCCTCCAGTTGTAGTTGAGCTTCCAGTTGTAGTGGAGGCTCCAGTTGTAGTGGACCCTCCAGTTGTAGCTGAGCTTCCAGTTGTAGTTGAACCCCCAGTTAGGGCAGCAGTTGTAGTAGTTGTGGCTGCAGTCGTAGTTGAGCCTGCAATTATGGTAGTTGGAGCTGCAGTAGTAGTGGAGCCTCCAGTTGTAGTGGAGCCTCCAGTAAGGGCTGTAGTTGTAGTTTGTGTTCCAGTTGTAGTACCTGTGGTCGTTTGGGCTGCAATTGTAGTCTGGGCTCCAGTTGTAGCACTAGTTAGACCTGTGGTAGATTGGGCTCCAGTTGTAGTTTGAGCTGCAGTTGTACTTGAGCCTGTGGTAGTTAAGTTCAGATAAGCAACCAAATGGAAAAACTCAACAATTCTTTTACATATTCACAGTGGTGGACACGTTTCTGGGACATTTATCTTACATATTGTACAGTAGGCTATCCTATGATATGTTCCTGTCCTCTCTGGGATTAACGTTTTGTAATTTTTTACATTTATTACATGTAAACACATTGATGCTTTGCTTTGTTACAATTATCATTTCTCTAACAACGCTACCAAACCAATCCTGCTGTAATGCACATTCAATAACCTGTGTCCTCATCATCTCTCTGATTAGGCAAACATCAATTCAAAGATGAGGTAAAGGCACCTGATGCCCTTTAGAGTGTATGAAGTATACAAAGCATTCCAAGGGTCAAATCAAACAGGAATCTGAAAGTGCCCTCAGAGAGCTCAACTAAACATTCCAGTGAATGGGCCTATTTTAATGCTGATTTTATGCTTTGAAATGCTAGGTGGTATAGGCTAATTGTCAGATATGCAGGTAAAATGTGTGTAATCAATCAAGATCAGGCAAGATAAACACAAATTAGTGTGGTTAAATTTTTAAAGATTCTGTGCAATTATGCACGCTTCAAATTATACTGTAATGACTAAACTCACTGTGGAAATTACTGATGATTACTTTACAGCTTAAAAAATAATATTTTTTAAAGCTTTTTAAGTTATTTTTCATAAGCAGCAAACAGTAGCAGTTATTTTTCATAAGCAGCAAACAGTAGCAATATTTTCTAAAATGACAAAATGGAAGAAAAAAAAAGAGGAATCAAACACATTATTATTATTTTTAGGGCTTTAACTGCTTTGCAACTCATCTTCCTGGAGTCCACTCAGAACATGGTATGTTGCAAAGTAATGTAAAGACAATGCCAGGACAAAACATAAAAACTCAAAAGGATTAATTATGACGCATCGTCAAAGCCATAAATAATATCACTTGTAATGAAACTTGTAATGAATAGTTACCTTGGCCAGCAGATACATGAAAATATCCAACCAAAAATATCAAACAAAGTATTTTTCTGTCCATGTTGCTTTACACCGGAGACCAACACTGCGTCTGTGACACTGCGCTTGCTTTGTGGGTTGATCCTCTGTCACCTCTGGAGGCACATGAAACTGGTGGTGGCAGCCACTTTCATATAACCTGAAAAACAAGGTAAATCACAGAGCTGACCACATGAGGAGTTTACAAAATATAAGACGCTCTTGACAAGCTGTCACTGAACTCCATTAGTGATCCTTGTCAAACAGGTTTTCAGTTGTTTCTGTATTACCCTGCCAACATCATCATACCATTGAAAAAAGCTGGCATGACCTTGCACTATGCAGCATTACACTATGTTTACTCCAGCTCTGAAAGAATTACCTACAATCAGTTCAATCAGCAAACCAGTGTATGGATCAGTTCTTTGTAAATCATGGTCATGGACTTTTGGATTCCTGTTGGACTGTGGTTTTTCATCAGAGAAATTACCATTTTCTTGAAGGAAGACGTCACACATATGGTTCAATAACCAAGAAGGCAAACTCTTACAAGTGCTGTATCATATACAGTTAATCCGTGATTGTGGTTTGGCATTATACCGTACACGTTTTGTGTCACGTTTCAACACTATTAAAAATTAATGACAACTTTTGACACAGACACAACCTTTTGTCTCAAAGTAACATATGATGAAAATGGCATATCCTGTTTTGATTCACTAAATTCATTATGTAATAATAATAATAATAAATACAAATAAAAGTAATGAAAATAAAAATAAATTAATAAAAGTTCAATGACACCAAAGTCTGACAGAATTCTGTTTATTTCGGAGCCACAAATCTTTCTAGCAATGTCATTGGCTGGCAAGAATGTAAACAACAATTTAAAAATGTCATTACAAAGTGACAATAATATAATTTGGATGAAGAGCTTCTGAAATTGTGATGGGCAAGCGTCTCATTTGCAGAATAAAATATCGTGATATGTATTGTCACATTTTGGATATTGCGATATATTGAATTTCGATATATTCTCCCATCCCTAATAATAAAATAAATGAAATATTCAAACTGCTTTTCAGTCTTTCCTTGTGCATCCTTTAGAGGCTTTTTAGTTCATCTTTACATAAGAAGCCAATAATTCCTGATGTCCCTATAATATTCATCCTTCTGATTGGCACCTTTCAATTGGCTATACCTATTTTACCTTGCCTTGCACTCACAAAAATGTTAAAATTAAAAATATTAAACAAATAGTTTTGCTTTCCATTGTTGATGCACAGGCATCCTAGACTGCCAGGAGACTGATACTGCTTAAACTATTGACATTGCTCCTGGTGTGTGAACTATTATAGCAGCTGGTATAAAATAACTGGATAATAACTGGGGGAAATAGCATCACATTGTGAGTTCACTAGTAAAATGACATTGCGCTTCATTGGCCTTTTGCCAAAGCCAAACCATTACTGGAAACTCATCAAGATTCTTGTCAAACAGCTTTCTGCCCTATGTGCTCTTCCTCATGTTTCAGTCAGCCTGCAAATATATATATACAAATATACGCTCACTGATACAGGACATCCTTTGTGACCTGGGGTTTCAAACCAACAACAGAAACAACAATATTACCAAGATCACTGATCACATGGGATGGGAAGAGAAAGAAAATGGAGGATAGTAAACTCCGCTGAAACCATTATTGCTACAAACAGGGCCATCAGAGTTGGTTAGGTTAATAAACAGGGAAACATTCAACACCAAGAATCATCTAGTCTAGTCTAGAAACCAATGATGTGTTCAGTGCTACTGCCCCATGGGTACAGTATGAGTCAGCTAAGTATGGGGCAATGAAAGGGGCAGGACACAGGGAGACCTAGGGTCATAGAGTGAGCGAGAGAACTTCTGGATAAGTTCAAGAACAGATCAGTACAGTCTGTAGTGGGGCCATAGAGATGTTTCTTGAAGGCCATGCTGTATAAGTGTATGTGTCATAAGCGGGGTGTGTAGGGAGCGTGACCCCTTCATCTGGGCCTCTATTCCAGGCTTCCAGAAAGCGCAAGCACCAGGATCAACCAGGAAAGGAACATACACACTCCATTTATATCTACTTTTAACGTAGGTTCTACATTTTTGTCTGCTATCTTAATCAATGGCGCTTGGATGTGATTGTGATCTGTACCTGTGTGTCCCAACTTCCCTATTGCCGTGTGGGGAGGTGGCTGCTGGGAAGTGCTGAGAACTGCCCAGCTCCGCCTGTGAAATAAGATACTTACGCAGCCATTATTTTGGTTTGCAACTGGTCTCTGACTTGTTCCATAGACTGATTGTGAGAGGCTATATTCAACACTTGAGACATAGTCTGGTTTTGCCAGACGATTCTTTGAGTTTAGGCTGTAAACCACCCACAAAAGGTTTGTAATTAGGAACGTGGGAGGCAGGTTTCCTATTTCTGCTGCAGCCATGCCACTACTGTCATAGCTGTAAGTGGTTGTATTGTTCTGGAGATTCTTTAACGCTTTGTTTTGTGGCATGAATGACTGACCAGTTCACCTTGGGTTGGGTTTCTCTGCAGAACCACCTCAGCTACCAATCATCAGGATTATTATTACCATAATTGTCAAAGGCCAGTCATCTTTAATTTGACCTCTGATGTCCGAAGGCAGGATCAGGTTAATCAATTGATCTAAATCTTGCAGATTAGGATTATACACAGAACACACAGTTTCCTATTCCTGGTTCCTGCACCTACCCCGGGGGTCTTTGTGTACATCAGTACAATGTTTTTGGATGCAGTGTAATTCAAATTTAGACCATGGTATGTGAATTAATTATTTGTGACCACTATCTACACTATCTCCAGCTGAACCTGAATCATCAGGTGGAGGACTTGGCTTGTAGAGATGGATATACGGCTTTAATAGGTTTAGATTGTTTTTGCCGGATCTGGACTTCTGACTGTTATTTGCCTGTTGTTCCAATTCAGCTTTTTGTTTCTGGAGAATTTACTTTTTCTCACAGGTATCTTTGAATGAGGTCATATGAGATTATAATTTCTTGCATTCCCAGTGAATGAATGTCTTCCATTTTTCGAACATATTCTCTTACATTACTCACTTTAGTCAAATCAAAACTGGTTTGGAGGGAATTTGAGGAGGCCACCCTCTTTTGTCATATGAACCCATTTCTTAATTTTCTCGATACTTTCCTATGTTCAAACTGGACCTCGGCACCGCCCTTCTAGCTGTCACTACAACCCATTTTCTTTCTTTAAGTCAATCCTTTTTTTCCTAGTTTATCATTCTCTGAGTGTTCCCCGAACACTATTTAAACACTGCATCAACCTTCTTAAAGACTCAAAACAGACTTTTATTGGGTTTTCAAATGTTTCCCTTATCTCTTTAAATTTGGATAATGGTCAGGGCACCAAATTGTTGAGGAAAAAAATCTGTCCTCACTGTAGTTAGGTGTTGTTCAGCATTCAAGTTTTATTATTGCATATGGTGTACAATATACAGAGATAGTAGGCTATTAGTCTGTCTGAGTAGGCTGAACAGACAAAAGATAGAGCAAGGCCATTTATACAGTGGAATAAAAAATCCATGGGAAGATACTGATAAGGGAGTGAGCTAACACTAATAGCAACCTTTGTGATACTACTTTTACTCAATAACATTTCTGCGTGCAGGAAGAAAACTCCCAAACTCCCGACCACTATAGTTCCTAGACGGAACTTGTTTCTCACGGTACAGTTTAAAATGTAACACACTTCTCCAGACTATGTACGGAAAATGCTGCAGTTTGACGATGTTACTGTTTACTTATTATAAATTAAACGGTTTGTTTTTCGTATAAGAAATGGAGCAAGTGGGCGAATTGAAACTACCAAATTGCTGTGAGTTTTTGCGTAAGACGAAAAAGTGCTAAAACAACAAGCTAGCCGTTAGCACCACAGTGTTAGCATGCCTAGCGTGAGTTTTGCTAGCGAACGACGACTAACGTTGCATCACTCAGCTACCTCTTCCCATACATGTGCAATATTTAGCTAACTTAGCTGGCTATTTGACCCACTTGTTAAATGCAACTGGATATGTCCGTGGAAATGTCTGTTATGTTCTGTGTAACGTGAGTTAAAGCCCACCCTGGCTAATTTGGTAAAATAGTTTTAACGATAGTTTACTAACGTTAGGTAAACCATAGTACGTTAGTATTTCAGCCATCGCAGCTACGATAAATAAATTCATTGCCCACTTCTTTTTACCTGTTGTAGGATGATGTGATAGCAGTCATTAAAGAGCAGAGAATGGACAGAGACTTATTGAGGCAGTGTCTGACCTATCATGGAGAATCACTGTTCAACACCCTGAAATGTGAACAGACAGAAAACCCAGACTTTCAAGCTGTAGTCGCTGACCTGTCCAAGGCTACATATGAGAGGTAAGCCTTCACTTTTATAAGATAACTATGTAAAGAGTGGGTATGGCTTCTGTCATTGCATCTCCAGATGTAACCGTCATAGAAGTCCAAGATCCTAGCCCTGGATATACTGAGTAACTGTGATACACAGTACTTGCATAAAACAACTATGCTACAGAGGATTACATAACAAGGAGCAACTGATGAGTGTGTGTGTGTTTTGTGTGCAGGGCGGGTGGAGTGCAGGGTGGTCACTTAGTGGAGCAGTTCATTGCCAGGAAAGCTGACATCCTATTCTGTCCTGCATGGAAGACCGCCACACCTCGAGAGGAGGAGCAGGAGGAAGAGGAGGCTGCAGGTGTGTGTGTGCGCTGGTGCACTTTTGTGTATGTGTATGCACATGAGCACATATGCATCTTAATATGTTAATGTGATTGAATTGGAGAATCTATTAGTGGTGGGCCTGTCTGATATACAAAATAATATCTATGTTTGTGATATACCTGATTCAACATTCTGTCTATCCTCTCCTAGAGCCCTATGCCATCATGCCACCAGTGGAGCTTTTCATGGAGGTGTCTTTCGAGGAGAGGAGAGCCATGCTGTACAGGGACCTGGAGAGGGGAGACGTTGTGGTGGGGAAGATCAACAACATCAGAGAGTACGGCTTCTTCCTCACTCTGCTCTGCATGGCAGGGGGACTGGAGAGAGACATAGAAGACCTAGAGCTGTCGGTAGGTTTATCACCTAAGCCAGTTAATGCACATTAGCCAATGAATAAATACTCTGAACATTTATGTTCCAGTATAATTTGGGCACATGACACATAACTACAACGTTCTTGTTGGCTTTGTGGCATGTCTTTCTCTTCCCCGATCTTTCCCCTCTCTCTCTCTTGTGACTGTCTAATAGAGGTGAAAATGCCCCCCAAAATAATCTTAAAAATAGTTTTTCTGTCTTTGCTACCTCTCTCCCTCCAGGCGCTATGTCACATCAGAGAAATCCCCTCCACTGGCAGCCACGATGACCCTCTGTCCTACTACCAGATCGGAGACCTCATCAGAGGTCAGTGTCTTTGTTGGCTTTGTCATGAACAACCAGCTGAAGCTTAGCTGTGTCAAAAAATAAAAATAAATAAATAAATTTGGAGGATTATGGAGGGTCGATCCTAAACAAGTCGACTTCTTGACTCATACATTTTTTAATGTCATTGTCGATCAAGGTATAATTATTATAATAATCGGTTTATCAGGGTATAATTATTTGCTATACTTGTGAAGAGCTCCTACAGCCGTCAGTAGGAGCTCTATCACAAACAGCCCATTTGTTTCCGTCAGTCAACCACAAAAATCCCAGAGTCATACACCACAACTTTATTTCATAGTCACATTTTAATAGATGGAACAAAGATGCCAAGATAATAAGATGCATGTGCGAAACCCAGCCCTTGATGGAATGTGGCGGTTCAAGAAATGCAAATCAGCCTTTTTCAGGAAAAAATAAAAAAGGATCAAGAAGATAAATCAGGATTCAAAACTAATGTGGTTCAAAGAAAATGTATGCCCTTCCTAGTCCCTCACCAAACATTTTTTTCCCCCAAACCATTTCCTACTTCCTGTCTATCTTACCTGACACACCTGCCTGAACATAGCCCCTCCCCTCCCCATGCAATTCTCAGGACTAAAGCAAGGTGGGGTACTCTGGACTAAAGGATACACATGTAACATTAGTATATGTAAACAATCCAAAATAGCAACAAATCTCAATAATAGAATAAAGAATAAAGAGAATACTCCAAAGAAAGGCATAATGGCTCCAACAGGAACTATGAAACATAGTTGTGTACGATTCTGGGATCTCTGCGGTTGACTGACGGAAACAACTGGGCTGTTTGTCAAGGCTGACGTCATTCGACTTACGAGGTCTATACCTGGCCTGCTGAAATTTCAAAAGCAAAAGTTCTAGACTCCAGATAAAACAGAAGTATCCCCATTTTTTATTTTCTTTATGTATTTTTACCTACCTGCGCTGATAAGTAAAGGACCAGATGAGTGCAAATTATCAAGACCTACCTAAGGCAAATCTTTACTTAAGCTCTGTGCTTTCTTGTAGCTGGAGTGAAGGACATTGACCGCTACCAGGAGAAAATCACAGTGTCCCTCCAACCGTCCTGTCTTTCCCCGAGCCTGGAGCACATCAAACTGGGAGTCATTGCCCGGGAGGAGCTGCCCATACACTACAGGTAACACACTATTCTGACTGTCAGTGTTTAAGTTGGGGTACTCTGCAGCCCCGCTGTGGCAGATCCACATGTGTACACTGTTTTTCCTGGCGCAAAGCCAAGAAGGGTAAGAATTGTCCTTGGCAGATAAATCAATAAGGGTCACCCTCCATACTGGCCGGTAACTTTCTGAAACCATAACATTTGAATGCCTCAGTTATACAGTCTTTTGTCTTTGCCTGTTCTCAGACTTTTACCCTGCTGACCACCATACACTGACTGACCGCGAGCCAATCAAATCAAAGCAGAACAATGTCTCTGTATCTAACAGGCTCCTGTTTGGCTGCTTGTTGCGCTGCTCTACACCATCTGGTAGCGCCTAAACTTCTGTAAACTTTTCCTCCTGTGTCTCTCCTGCCTGGATGGTCAGCTAGCCTAATATTAGTAAAAACAAAGGTTATTACTGTTGACTAAAACTGAACTAAAACTTTATACTAGAACTGAAACTAAATAAAAACTAAACCTCTCCTCTCCTCTAGTCGTAGCGTTCGTGCAGCCAGCGACACCAACGAGACGTATGAGCGTCTACTGAGGGGTTGCCATGGTTACCACAACCCCTCTGTCGTGGAGTACCTCCTGGGGAATGTGGGAGTTAGCGACACCCAGCCGCCATCAATGATGAGAGGCCTGCAGAGGTAAACATGTTGGCTGGCTGGCCAACACACATTTACTGACAGGTTATTACTGGTGGGAGTCAGTCTTAGCCACACAACTGTCACTCAACATAGTGTATGCTAAAGTGTTAGCATGGAGCACTGGAGGGAACATGGAGGATTTGGTGTCTATGTTCACATCACTTAATGGGTAATTTGACAAATGGGCCGATCTCCCAAAAACAAATATGTGAGAAAAGGTGTTCATACTTTGAAGAATCGATTATTAGACCGACGGAGAGCAAACCTCATCTCCTCTAAAGTCAAGGACCTTTTTGTATTGCTGAACCAGCTGGGAGAGGCTTCTTTCCCATTTTTAAAAGGATTAACCTTGTAGGTAGGAGAGTGAGTAGAAGTAACCTTTAGGGGAAGGCAGCCAGCAAGGTCGCAGGAGGACTACTTTGAATGTCATTATACTGAGCAATGTATCCTATCCCTCTCTGTGCCTCCCTCCTCCACAGTAAACTTTTCAAGGAGGAGGACTTTGCCTCTGCGATCAGAAAGAAGCAGTCTGCATCCTGGGCCCTGAAGTGGTAATTCTCCCCTTTTAACTTTCACCACAGCAGACTAGGTCTCTCTAAGATGCTCATTGTCCCACTGATGTAACTAAGGTGGTCCTTCAACTAACTTACTTTCACCAAAGGAAAGGTAAGTAAGGAACTAAAGCACAAAATAAACTACTTAACCTTGGGTCCTGACAATTCTGGTCTCTTGTATTTTGCTCTAGTTATCAGAATTCTTCAGTTTCAAACATTGACTGGTCTTGCCAACATTAACTTGACCTTGTTTTCTGTCTGTCTGCCTGTCTCTCCATCTCTCTTTGTCCTGTCAGCGTGCGTGCCGGGGTGGATCATTTTAAGCACGGTCGCCATGTGGAAGCGATGAATGAATACAACAAAGCCTTGGAGATCGACACTAATAACGTGGAGGCTCTGGTAGCGCGGGGAGCTCTGTGAGTTCATTTTTATTTAAGCCCATATAATCCACTCTTGATATTATTATATTTTTTGGCACTTCTGCGCGGACTGAGAATTGCAGTCCACAAAACTGCAAGTTCTGGATTCAAAGCGATATTTCACACTGGTCGAATATTCAGTTTTCCTTATTAGTTTTCTTGTGGAACCCATGTGATCAGTATTGAGGCTTGTTTTCCAAGCTCTCAATATCAATAACAGGCAACAATTACCTCTTGAAAAATGTTACCCTAAACATAGAATGAAATGATTTTGCTTGGGGCTTAATTGTTCATGTCATAAATGTGTGAGAAGAATGACTTAGACTTGGTTTTTAAGTGCAACCGTGAAAAGTGTAGGGCAAAAGGATGTGCTAATATCAGATTGCGGAAATGAAGCCTTTACAGGAGGTATCGTTCATTCATGTGCTATCGGATATATCGGAAAAGCAACCTTCCTACTTTGAAATTTCACATGAACACCCTCCAAAGTCGGATTAAGTTGGAAACTCAGAGAAAATTTTCCTACAAGTTATGACACAATGGTGACCTTTAAACGTCTCAACAAGGCGAAGTGTCAGTATATAAATAAGTTTTACGTCTGGGATAGTTGTTTAGCTATCGGTCTTTGATTGTAGTAAGGCCACTTTGTGTGAAGGGTTTGGAAGTGAACTGGGCATTTTATCAATTTTCTAGTTGCATTTTTATGGTTCAGGGCTTATATAGACATTAGTGGTCTACAGTTAATTACATACTACAGACATATCGGCATAAATGCTTATAATGTCATGATCACAAGTGCCTATCAGTGCCAGTGGCCACCTGTTACATAATAACTGACTCATCCCACCAATTACAAACAAACACTACCCTCAAAATACACCTTGCCAAACATTCAAAATATACATATGCAACAGTCATTCACAACAATTCACAACAGCTCACTCAATAAGTTACAGTCACAACACACAACAGTAGCCCCTCTCTTCAACATCTTCACAGTTCTTACCTTCTAACCCATAGTCTCTCTCATATCTGCTCTTAATACCATTGAATGGCTTACTTTAAAATATTTCTCTCTTTCTATCTTAGACCTCAATCATAATACCAATCTTTTACCCACTCCAACATCCCTAACAAGGCTACCAAAACAAAAACAAACCTACACAAAGAACCACACTAACAAAAATAATCAGACTAACACCTGCTGCGGTCTGTGTACTGAATTGAGTACTTGTTATCTTTGTGACTGTTAGCTTGAATAAATAGCAGTCTGTTTTCTTAAGAAGTGGTTCGTATCTCCTTTTTTTTCTAGACTATGTTTGTAAAATGAAAGCGTGACTATGCATGACAGTGGATTGCTAAAGTGGCCAGCATTAAGTGTTGAATAAACGCCAAGAGTACACATAAGGAAATGCATTCTTGCGGGTACCGCCCTCTTAACACCGCCCTCTACCGCATGCAGAAATTGTAACATATCTTTGGCTTGGTGCCAAAGCAAAGCAAATGCAATAATACGTGTGAACACATGTAAAAAAACAAACCAAAAAAAACACTGTACACGCATAAAGCGTTACCAAAACACTCGCTGAGTGCTTTGCCTTTGAAACCTAATGAAGCACTGTTATAGTGTGACAGTTTAACATACAATAGAGCCTCATTTATTAAACATCAAACTTTACTGCTTAAATGAAAGAGGCATAACAAATAAATGATGCCGCTATGTGAAAATAATATTTCAGTAATGTTGTTAGGTTTCAATACATATGCAATATATGCTATTAAAAGCATTTCAACTGCAAATTAAACCAGACAGTGTTTTAAAACCGTAAAAAACTACATGCATTAGTAATATATTAAAACTAATAGAAATTACCTGAAATATAATTGTAAGGTTTTTCTTCATATTCCACTCCATTATGGTCATCTGAATAACTCACTAGTTTGAACAGCCACTATTTCCAAGGGGTTTGGGTTAGCAATCTTATACTGTAGTTACAAGTGGAGAAGTAACCTAGGAGTAGCATTAAGCTGTTTGACAGAAATCTTAAGTGCTTTCCCACCATTTAACTAAAATGAAAAACCAAATCCTTCTAAGGAAATGATTACCCAGTCGCGATAGCTACTGCTAAAAAGATGTTTGTTTTCTTTCTTTGGATGGCTTTTTTCCTTACTCTAGTGTTTCCCTCACTGTCGTGTCCCAGGTATGCCAACAAAGGCAGCATCATGAAGGCTATAACAGACTTTGAGCTGGGCCTGGAGAGCTGTCCTGATCACCGCAACGCCAAGAAGTACCTCTGCCAGACACTGGTGGAGAGAGGAAAACAGTGAGCACTGCTACGCTTTTGTGTGTGTGTGTGTGTGTCTGTGTGTGTGTGGGTGTGTGTTGTCGTGACAATACCAGAATTCTGACTTTGATGTCAACCAGTTTAGGTGAACTGGGATTTAGTTGTGGGCGTGGTAGACCCCCCCCAATCAGTCAGGAACATTTCAGGCTCAGAATGTTTTTTTGCTTTAAGCCCTGATATTATCAAGATTATTGAGATTTAGTATCAAGGAATTATGGATTCTTGTTAAATTTAGAAATACCACAGCCGTCTTGGAGAGTTTGCGGTGTAACGGAGACAAATCATGACCATGTTTCTGGGAATTCACTCATATTGGGAAGGACTGTGGGCACCAATGCATCAGGTGCTATGTTAACAAATAGCAAAGACCAGTCTGGCTCTGTATTTGGAGGATATCCCTGATGAAGTGATGAGGAGTGAGAAACATTGCAGCACGGAAGAAGGCCTTCACTTGTAATGGGCTGCAGATGGAGCCCCTGTTTACTGAAAACTGGATTGAATTTGACTCGGAGATTTATGAAATGGAAAGGCTTAAATCTCTTCTTTTTAGACAAAATGATAGTAGTGGATCATTTAGAGTTTAGAGTTTTTTGTATATAAGATTATGTCTGGCATGCTGTTTTTTTTGTGTGTGGGGAAAAAAAGGTAAAAAAAAAAACAGCATTAAAAATGTCTTAAATTGAGCTAACTAAATTCACAGCCTTGAAAGAGCTTAGATACAGAAAAATACAGCGTTTAGGTCTTAAATAGCGTTTCAGAGTTGTTAAAATAGGTTGGAATGTCCAAATAGGTTTGGCCAGGGCCAGGTCAGTATTAACAACACTGGGCTGAACGCACTAAAGAATGACAGAAATGCTGTTTTGTCCCTGTGTTATAAAGTAGGTTAATGGAGTGACCAGAGGTGTAACCGCTGCCAAGAGAGCATTGTTATACTTAAGTAGATTGGGCGTATATGATATAATTATGTTATATTATGTATTATATAATTGAATAATAAGTTACTGATTCAAACCCATGACCTTGTTTGCTCAGAGGTGTGTGTGTGTGTGTGTGTGTGTGTGTGCACTCTAGGCTTGAGGAACAGGAGAAACTAGTGACAGCGGAGGGGTTGTACAGGAGAGCTCTGTCTCTAGATGACTCATACCCCGAGGCACAGGAGGCCCTGCGCAAGATTACAGATACAATACAGGTGAGTTGGCCACGACACACACACACACACACTCATGCTCGCTTGCATGGATGGACACACACATACGGACAAAATATGAATTCACACACTCATTCAGCATACACACACATGCACACACAGGGCGTGCGTGCAGAAGCAAAGATACCATCAGATGCACACGGTGTATGAAGTTGCAAGACACACACACATGACACTATGGTTTGTAATACTGATGAAGTGTTTTGGTGTGTGTGTGTCTCTGTGACCCCGGGACTCTGCCCTTTGACCCTCCGACTGCCACGGCCTCGTCACCTGCCTGTCGGGGGGGAAACAAACAAACTACCAAACCACAACGACTCTCCCACTGGACGCTGGTTTGTACCAATGTCCCCGGTCCTAATACGGTAACTGTGAAACCCTCTCCGTCGCCATGGGGAACAAACGCTATGTGTGTGTGTGTCTGTATCTCTGCGTATATCTCTGTCCACCCTCTGTCTGCCTCTACGCCAACAACCTCGCTCTTGAATCACACCGCTTTCCACATGGTAAACGTGTTTGCCATAAATCTCTCCATCCTTCTGTCGTCGCACTTTCTCTGTACTGTATCTTCCTCTTTTTTTTTGGTCATGATGTCCTTCTGTTCTTCTTCTCACCTCGCCCTCTCCTCTCTCTCCTTCGACTCGTCCTTTCCTGTCCTGCTCCTCTCCTCCGATTTGAATGAATGGCTGAATGCTGTTTCGGGCTCTATTGCATGTCTGGTGTCAATGGTGTGTATTTGTTTGAATACGTTGCCTCTGCGGGTGTCGGGCTGCCAATTGTCCTGCCTCCCGTTGCCTTGCCCGGCTGCCTTTTAAAGAAATCGATTCGCCTGCGAGAAGAAGCGCTGGCTAAGGAGCAGGAGAAAGCTAAAAGCGGCCAGACCAGCGCTGAGAAATTGCGTAAGATCTTAAAAGAGGAGAAGAGGTGAGTTGATTCTGTTCGTTAAAGGTATGGAAGGTAAACGGACTGCTGGTAAAGGCATGTCAGTTATGTGCTGTATGTAAGTTCAAACGTATAAGGAAAATACACATTAAGAAACATAAATAACTTAAATCGGATAGCATAATACACAAAGACTTGCACACACAGGATATGCACATGGTATTCTTTATTTAGATGTCAATTGAATCGTAGAAGCAATGCAACTTTACAGCATCATCTCTGTGATCAGATTGTCAGTGGATGTCCTCTCTTTATCTCCAGGATGAAACGGAAACAGAAGAGACCGGCCTCTTCCTCGTCGTCCTCGTCGTCGTCCTCCTCCATGTCCAGGCGCTCCTCCTCTTCCTCCTCTGCCTCCTCCCGCCGGAGGTCCAAAAAGAGGAAAAAGAAGCGGAGGAGGTCTGACCGGGGGCGGGGGAGCAAGTGCCGCCGCAGGGTCTCCTCTCGGGACGACGGGAGGAGCGAGGAGGGCAGCAGAGAGAAAGAGAGGAAGGGGAGAGAGGAGGAGGAGGAGGACGAGGAGGAGTGGTATCCCGCGCCGCCCAACACCTCCGCCACCTTTCTGAACCAGAGCGGGGGGTTTGGGTTGGAAGAGAGGGGGGAGGAGGAGGAGAGGGACGCGGAAGACAGGAGGATCAGCCAGCTGTACTCCTTGTCAGCGGCCTCGGAGGACGAGGGCTCCGACTCCTCGCGCAGGGAGAGGAGGAAAAAGGACGGAGAGGAGAGCAGGAGGGGGAAAGAGAGCGAGAGTAGAAGCCCCGACAGAGATGAGAGGAGGAGGAGGAGGAGTGGAGAAGGGAGGGATAGGAGCAGGGAGAG
Source organism: Centroberyx gerrardi (assembly GCF_048128805.1). NCBI lineage: Eukaryota > Metazoa > Chordata > Actinopteri > Beryciformes > Berycidae > Centroberyx > Centroberyx gerrardi. Next base: position 30,102,727 of record NC_136005.1, read on the forward strand.
AGGGAAGGAGGTCAACGGGAGAGATAGGAGAGACAGCGAAGCTGCCAGGAGGAGCAGCTTAGACGAGAGGAGAAAGCGAAAGGTGTCCTCCTCGTCGGCCGAATCCAATTCCCGATCCGAATATTCCCAGAAATCTCAGAGCCGGGACACGGCCGCCCCGAATTTTGACAGGAACTCTGGTTCTGCTTCCAAACGCCCCGACGGCAGGGCGAGAAACGACTCCTCCTCGTCTAAGAGGAGCTCCTTAGACGGAGGTAGGTATGAGAGCAGAGGGCGGGAGGAGGCGGAGGAGGCCACCGGAGAGAAGGAGGGGAGGAGGGAGAGAGCAGCGGAGGAGAGCAGCAGAGGCGGTGGCAGGTCAGAGGGAGGGCACGGCGCGAGATTGACAGGCGCCGGGAGCCGTAACGGACAGAGTAGCGCGACCTCAGTGCCAGGGGGAGGGCCTAAAAAAGCCCTCCCCGCCAACCTGTTGGATATCTTCAGTCAGATTGCCCAATTTGAGAAGGAGAAAGGAGTCAGGCCAAAAAAATAACCCTAAACCTTTTCTTTTTTTTGGTATTGGAGTCAGATTGTCTTCATTTGCAAAGTCCAGGGTGTGCACAATACAAGGAATCTTAAATGGAATGGAAAAGTGAGGTAGAGTTTTAAGAAAAAGAGACTGCCAATGTCTTTTGATGCCATGAATTCACTGTCTGGGCTATGCATGAAGAAACTATAGCTGGAATGGTGGGAGAATGTTGTTGTTAGTTACCTTCAGTGTTGGAAATAATCTCCAAATTCATTTTCCGTTGAAATGTCTTACTCTTAATCGTAGATTAAGGCCTTGTCACAACAGACAATGTAATAACTGGCAGATAATATAATAGCAGGCCATAATGCAATAAAATGTCCCTCTAAATGGGTGAAAATGTAATCAAACCTGTTAATTTCACCTCACATTATTTGTTTAACTGGTGATTATTATTTCATAAGAGGTGTAACATTTTCAGTAATGATGTAATAATGTAATAAATTGTGAGAATAACAATTCAATAGCTTGAGTTATTAGTCAATATTGTTACATCATCAGTTATAAATATGTTACACCCCTTATGAAATAGTAATCACCAGTTAATGGAGCTATGTAATGTAATGATTAACCCATTTAGATACATTTTCTTTCAAGTTATTACATTATCCAGCAGTTGCTACATTATCAGTTGCTACAGGCCTTAATATGTTCTGTTGTTGAAGTGGAATTCCGATACGTATGGCCTGTTCTGTTTTATTTTTTTCTTAAGTTGAGACATTTTTGTGTTCAGAAGATACTGCCTTATGTCTGCCATGCCATTTTAACACACTACATTCTTGTTAAACCTCTTCCAAAACAAGCTGACTGTTAGTGTTCTGTGTGCAGCTCTAGACTATAAACTTGTTCCATTTAATTCCAAAACATGTTCACCGTGGTAAAATGAACTCAATAATCAAATCAATAAAGCAAGTACAATAACTGAAACTGATCCCGCCACAGTGTCTTTTGTTTTTAGAAACATGATTATTAGAACCGATTATGTGTTCCGTGCTATATTACTGATTTTAGTTTGGTCAAAAAGCCCAGCTGCTGTAGGGTCTGACGTCTATGAGAAGCTGATTTCATTTCTTTAACAGACTCAAGACAAATTATCTTTGTGCTTTATGTCAACATACAAATGGAATGTTATTCTTTGAGGGCTTGCGTGTAGCATTTTTTAACATCAATATACCATTGTCATTAATTAATTATTACCTTGCTATAATTGCTGTAAACAAATGAGACTATGGTGGAGACAATTGGTAGCCTCCATATCACACCAGTGGTATTGTTAGTGATAGTATTTCTCAAAATTAAAGCCCCTACCTATAGAATATTTACCTCAATATAGCATTGTCAAATTTTGATAGCATAGTGTAATGGATGTAGAAAAATTAGACCATTGTGGTGAAAATTATTCATGTTATTTATGCTGAAAAAAACGATTACATTATTTTATTTGATTGAAAAATTGAGTTTGTTCAAACATTCTTCATTAAAATTGTAAGTATAATATATATGTGTATATATGTGTATATATATATATATAGTAAAGTAGAAATTTAACAGTGTGGGCCATATTTCAGCAAATTTTCCTATTACACTCCTCGCCAGCTAGTGTTACAACTTACCCCAGTAGTGGGGTATGTTGTAACAGTGGAACTTTGTATTTTAACGTTAGTACTAAAATCTGTAGTATACAAATAGGGTTGGCTTGTATCAAAATTTGAGAGATCTAGCACAAACAACCACTGAGATGTAGAGCAACATAGATGGACATTATATTGCCAACTATGTTGCAGGACAAATTATAAGAGAAAATGTATATTTTCATGTATTTTCATTCCTTATAACTCATTGTTATCCAGTGGATGTTGTCTACCTTCCAAACCAAGGCAATATTGCTGTCAAAATGTTGACTCTGTATGATGGCATATACACATCTAGTTGTCTCTCACCCTTCAACTCAGGAAATTAAACCCCGGAGTGGCCTTATGGCTTATTGGTGCTTTAAGCTACTTGGTGTCACATATTTGATTTAATAACTGGACACACACACACACTTGCACACACCAGTGGCTTGTGCGACCAGCCATGCATCGGCCCGTGCCAAAGTAGCTTACTTCAGGCTTAGCTGCCAACCTCTCTCGTTCCTCCTCCATCATTACTGGGCCCATCATCAGTGATGCAGCAGGGAGAGAGAGGCTACACGTCTCACTCTATCTTGTTAGGGCAGATTAACTACTAATATACAGGCAGCAAAGAAGCCTCTTCATCCATCTAATACCATATACACACAGGCTCCTGATCCTGTTCTTTCTGTCTCAATGGCCTGACATCTTAATCTTCATAAATACTGACTAGGAGATCTTGTAGCCGTTCAGCTGGTTCCTGTGTTCAGTAGGTGCTTGCTTTGTGGGTCATTATTAGTCCTTTAAAGGAGGGAAGTTGTTAAAAACTGGACACAAGAAAGAAATCGGCACAGACAGACAATAAAGTCAAATCTGATGTCATATCATAAAGGTAATAACACCAGAAGAGTGTCTTGTTAATCCAGACAACTTTTATATCTAGGCCTTCACAAAGGGAATGATTAGAAACTTTGTGGCACAGGTCTGATCTCAAAATAAGAAAAATCAGATTCCTTGTAAAATTAGATCTGTTCCAACGAGGAAAAACACATATATTGCACCTCTGTAATTTCAGCTGTAGTCACCACAGAGCATAGATGCCATAGTTAGTTCTTCTGGGTTCTACCTACTCAACTCAGCGTTCACTCTGCCCATTAAAGCAGTTAAAGTTAACACAAACAGAGAGGACAAAAGAACATGAGTTGGAATAAGAGAGGAACTCAGAAGCCCAAATACACCACTACATCCAGAAATCTCTCTACTAAGTCTTTTTATGTGATCCTTTCACCATGCGTTTTCAGGGCTATATTCACAAAACCTACAAAAAATGTTAATGCCAGAGAATTGAATGTGATAAATGCACATTGTAACCACTCGGTGTCCGATTTAAAAAAAAAAATCCTCAGATTTGTGTTTAGGTCCAATCAGAGACCTCTGTGAGTATAAAAGAATACACTTACAAAGAAAAAATATCCACTGTACATGCTGTACTTACTGTATAGAGTACGGGGGCCTTTTAGACTATTTGTGAATATTACGCTCTGACCCCCTGGATGAACATGCCTAGATATTTCTTAGGTTTCAGAATAGATTGAATAAGAAACATTCCTCATCACTGTGTGCAGATGAATGAGCGAGGTCTGCAGTGGTGCAGCTGTCCACTGGAGGGCAGTGCAACACCAGCTCTGTGGACACATGGGCCTCTCTAGGTGGTGCTGGAAGTGGAGGGCAGTGGCTGTTAGGAAAGAGTCCAGAGAGAGAAGCATTATAGCCTGTTCTTGATGCTCTCCATCGCTACTGCTGGAGCTCCCCGCCTTTGTTTGAATTGTGTTTCATGTGGAATAAACATTAATATAAGTGTAGATCCGTCTGTGAGCGAGCCTAAAAACAGATCACACACACTATAAACAAAAGTGTTAATTAATGAATGAATGAATGAATTACATTTTCCTTTTTGTTTTTAGTGTTTTCTACATTTGTTTCAGAAACTTTTTGGGGTAACACAACTGCAAAATGGAGGGAAATTATGTTATGTTGCACCAAAATATTTTCTGATCATGTCAAAGCAATATAAAAAATATTGTATTTCTGTAGTAAATGTTAGGATACTAAAGAAACATCATAGCAATTTTTTTTTTTTTAAATATCATGCGCCTACTGTAGTTAAAAAAATATATAAGAGAAAAAGAAAAGAAAAAGAAAAAAACCCCCAGCAAAAAACAGGAGTTAAAGTACGACAAGGTCACTATAAACTCACTATTGAGTACCACAGACGCATAAGTCCTTATAGCAGTATTAAAGGAATATTTCTGTGCAAAAGCCATGTTTTTGGAATGCATCCTATACATGGATGTAGTAAAGGATGAACCCACCCAAATTCAATTTTCCCATCTTTTTAGGCAGAAATAAATGATATAAATTCAGAGTATTTACCACATCACTCATCCTGTGGGTATATCTCCGTGGAAAATTCCATTTACACACTATCACCCATTCAGGGACACAAGTAAACACATGTTCATGTAGATTTCAGACACACAGACACATTGTCGCTGTCCTCTTCTGCCGTCCTGAAGGACTTTATTTCTTAGGGAGGTTAAATCCTGACCCTGCACTGTTGCAATAAACTGAGAGTGGGAAAAAAAGTAGCGGAGAAGGAAAGAAAGAGGAAGCGAGGGAGAGAGAGAAGAAAAAGAATAAGAAGACCTTTAGTCCTTGAAGGTCTGAGTCTCTCCATAGGTTTGGGAGGTCAGCGGCAGCAGCTGTCCTGCTTGACCGACTCTGATGAAGCTGCAGATTCCAGCCTTCATGAATCATCTCCCTCTATTCTCCTCCTCCTCTTTCTCCTCCTCCTCCTCCTCTCCCACCTGGACTCCTTTTCACAAAGAGGGGGGATTCCTCCTCTTAGGACTCTTTCTTCAGCGCCGAGGCAATCAGACTGTTGAACACGTGGAGGGAGATGAGACATTTTAAATTAGTGTTAGGAGAGAGAGGGAGGGAGAGAGAGAGAGGAGGGGAAAAAATGACATTTTTCATTTTCTACAATAAAAGGTACTACATTGAATTCTCGGAGCATGACAATACAGAGGAGTAGGTAATGGAATAGGAGCGGACGTGGTGTCTGTGTGTTAGTGGATAATGAGGAATTTAAAGATGTAAGGTCCTCTACTGCCATTCAATCAAACTCTGCACACTGTTGCTGTCGCCGGCCCTCTGGCTCAGCACCGTCACAATGTACAGCGCGCGTTTTCAAAGTTGTTATACGGGGAGACACCTTTTCTAAATATGTTTTTGTAGTCGCCCAAAACTGATTTTACAGGCTTTAGAGTGTAGGCTAATCAAGCAGCATGCACCCTGTTACTAGCCTGCTAACCCACTGCAACAGTGATTCTCAGCCTTTTTCATATCAAGGACCCCTAATTCAATATACATTAGGGCCACAGACCCCCATTTGATGAGATTTTGTCTCTCGGACCCAAATCTGAGAATATTTTTATTGTTAGATATGATTTTGTCCAGAATTCCATGACTATCTGTATTGTAGGTAGAGAGATAACTATGATCAAAACAGTCATTCTTCTACATTCTCTAATTGTGTTAACTTCTCATAAATGAAATAATAGTGAAGTTTAACAATTCATCAGTTTGGGGACCCCCTGGAACCCCCTCAAGGACCTCACGTTGAGACCCACTGCACTACAAGACAGTGTTTATGTAATCTACTTTGACTTTCTCAACATAGCAACCCCCAAGACTTTGAAAAATACCTCTATTGACCTTATTCACACAGCGGCCATTTTGAACACTCAAAGGTGGGAAATTCTATCTGGAAAATTGGCATATACAAGCATTACTTAAACACATCAGTGGAGACTGAAGTTAGACCTAACAGCTATCAAATTAGCTAGAAGTCTCGGGAACAACAACCACAACGACTGCTTGAAGTTAGCAGTTAGTTGGCTAGGTACTAGCTAGCGAGGTACTAGCTAGCTACCTAAACTAGACTCTGGTAGCTAGTGATAATGGGCCAAATATATTAAAATGTGAAATATATTAAAATTCAGTGTTGAATGTTTTTCAGTGGGGAACCTGTGAAATGATTTTGAATGTTGATTTTGTTTGTATGTTTGTATGATATCCGCTCCCAGGTAGAGTTTCCCACCCCTACTGTTCAAAATGGCCGCCGATGGAATAAGGTCAATTAGCCACAAATCCAGTCAAAGTTTGGTTACACTTTAGATTAGAGAACACATTTTAACTATTAATAAGTTGCTTATTAACATGCATATTAGTAGTGTATTGGTTCATTATTAGTCATTACAAGACACTTATTAGCACCCTATTCTGCACTATTGTATTCTACAATTATAGCCTACTCCATAAACATCCTAGTGCTTATAGCAGTTAAGGAAGTTGTTGCATATGAATTGGGCTTTTAGTCTGCTTTGCTCAGTATGGGGCTTATAAGGTGCTAGTATCACGTATTATTGAGGGGAATTATTAAACTATTGAGGAAAAACCCATAGTTAATAGGTAATATGTGTTCCCTAATCTAAAGTGTTACCAAATTTTATTTATATAGCACATTTCATACAACAGTGTAACCCAAAGTGTGGTACAAACATGATTAAAAACAGGAGAAAGCCAATAACAGAAACAAGATAGCCAACATCATAAAGGAACACAAGAAGTACTGTTTAAAAAGTGCAAAAAGTCTATATATATATCTATAAACTGACACTTTTAAAATACAGTGATTTGCACTCATTTGCACCAGCTTTCATTCAACAAATCCATTGTAATTTGTATATCCTGATCCTAAAATGCCAGGTTATATTGGCCGATATCTCATTTAGTTCATTCTTAAAACATATGCTGCATGCATCATATCTTTGAGCAATGCTTTGCAATATTGTAGTGATTTCCTACACCTAGATTTTAAAGCCTGTTATAAACTCTAACCTACCATAACTTATAATCTGTTTTTGTATAATGTACGCTTCCCAGTGTTAAATGACACTGTACACATTATACTTTGCATATGAGTTGATAGTGAATAGTGTGGACAGAATGATATGTTTCCAGGGTTTTTGTTCAGTCCTTACCCAGCTGTAATAATAACAGCAATCTAAACCTATCTCCTTCATTATTGTAAACCACTATAGTATATCATTTAGAAATGCTACGCAGTGACATCATCACAAAGCGCCATAGTAATTTCAACTTCAGCCTTCCTCGGGCGTCAAGAAAACCTGTCAAGCGAAGGATGGACTCATATTCTTTACTGTTACAACTCTAAACACTGTTTTGAGATAATTGGTGCGTGTGTGAGTGTGTGTGTGTGTGAAGTGGAGAGCGAACCTCATTTATTAGAGTCTTAACAACCCCCAGGGGCCATTTTCCTCACAGCGAGCAGTCATTAGAAAACACGCGCGCAGCGGGGAGCGCGAGGCGAAACGCAAACATCAGCGAGGGAGAGACATTGTTCTGTCTATATGGTGTTGTGCTTTTCTTTTCTTTTTTATTTCATCTTTTCATCATAATGCTTTTCTTTCACCAGGGACATTCTGTGTTTTAAACATTTTTGCATCTACTGTACTAGACTTTTTTTTTCAAACCCCGACGCATTGTTTTTGCCATACGGTTTTGACAGCCCTATTGTCTCCTCTGTCTCTCCTAACAGCCAGGCGTTTTTTTAATTCCCACAATGTCAGGATGTCACCTTCGAGTGTTCAATTCAGTTCCAATTTAGAATTTTGAGTTCCAGTTTGGATCCCCCACCCCCCCCACCCCCTCCCCCACCCTACACACACTCATTATTGAATCAGCCGTTGAAGAGGCAGGAGTTCAGGATGGAGAGAGAGGCTGCTGCAGCCAGCCATCCGAACATCCTTCAGCTTGTTTGGATAGAAAGGATGAATGTTCTGGAAGTGTTCAAGGCCAAAGAGAGAGCTGAGAGGAATCTGTTGATTTGCTAATGGAGCAGAGGTGACAGAGAACATACAGCGCCCTGCGTACAAAAAACACTCCTGCTCTGACCTCTTTTTTCCCCACCCCCCCTCCCCGACACCTGGCCGACGTCCCCCTCCCTCCCTCCCTCCTTCCTAATTTTGTTTTTTTTCTCCCCTCCCTCTTTGTCCGCGCATAGATAAATATTCCAGTCACTACTTATGATTGATATTTTTTTCCCAAGCCTTCAGCATTCAGCTGTTACATCCTCAGCTAGTCTGAAGATGCAGGGACAAGCACATTGTAACACCCAAAGGAAATTTCCCTTCCGACAACAAAATTACACTCGGTTACAAAAACAAGCGCGCGCACTCGCATACAAGCGTACACACACTCGCATTCACACACAAGGCCGCATTAGCATATGCAAGCACTGCACACACACACACACACTCTCAAAGAGCTTGCAAATTCCATTACACTATAGAAGTCCAAATATAAAAAAAAGATTTGGGTTAATTTAGTAAACACAGGGTCAGAGCTGCCACAACAGCAAGAGCTGAGTGGAGGTGTGTGCGTGTGTGTGTGCAAGCATGCTGTGTGTGGCGCACAGACTTATGCGTGCATGTGCGCCTCCGTCTAAGCGTGTGTTTGCATACGTGCGCGTGTGAGTGTGTGTGTGTGTGTGTGTGTGTGAGAAACGCTGACTGTGTGAAGCAGAGAGTCCTGGCAGCAGCAGTCTAAACCCAGCCACTCTCTCCAGAGATAGCGCTTCTTTCTCATTTGCTCTGGCCCTATTTTAATAATAGCTGTGCATAAGTAATTTCTAAAAGGCCAGGCAGGCACATGGGGGCGCGGGTGGGGGGTGGGGGGTGGGGGGGAGAAATTAAACTCATTTTATCTGTGAGCAGGTGGATTCCTATTTATCATTAACATGCATAGAATTTGCACAATGTTATTTCTCGCTGCCGATACTGATGGAACGTCATCCAAAATAATGTCGGAGGAGGGTCTGCCTTTTTTTTTTTTCTTTTTTTCTTTTTTTTTTTTTTTTTTTGCTTTTGCCGGAGTGAAATTCATAGATAAAAGTAGTAGGGTTTTTTTTTTTTTTCTCGCAATTTCCTTGCAAACGGAAACTAATTCTGGGAAGCTTCTTATTACAGTGCAGGCTCATTTGGTTTGCATTAAAAGGGGGGGACAGGAGCCGACATTAGGATTTTTGCCAGATTTCCAGGAGATGCTCCAGCATTCGCTCTTATATCATTAGTAACGCCCCCACCCACCCCCCCCTACTTACAGAGGCCCTTTTCCTCTTTTAACTGGCATTAAACAATCTCTACTCATTATTGGCCCAATAATAAAACTGGAATATATTTGACTTCCTGATTTAGATCATATCAAAATATTGGAATATAAATGTGCCATTTTTTAATGCATGATATCGAGGTTAATAATTGCTGGGTATTTCCGTATGTTATTTTAGCGTAATTCTGGCGGTGGGATTATTTGTCATGTTTTTAAATTAAGATGGGACGTTTTAATTTGTTTCGGATTGTTAATCGTTTCTTTTTTTTTGTTACAACTTGGTTCATTTTGGACTGTTTGTGCCTGGACTAGTTCTCGGCCTCTGAAATCCAAGCGCCACTGGAATCCAAATCGCACCGCCACTCACATCGAAACCTCCAGGATATCGAAACACAACCGCCGCTAGAATCGAAACCCAACCGAAACTCTACATCAATCCACCGCTAACTGATGTTAGCGTCTGTGTCGCTGTGATGTTGCGGAACAGCGCCGCGCGCCACGCTTCCAGAGGGGGATCATGGGAGATATGGCTTTTGGGGCGGGGGGGGGGGATTAGACTCTGTGTGACCAGTCATTCACACCAGTGTTTACGGCGATGAGGCGCGAGATGATGATGATGTGCGTCTCCGTCTCCCTTTCTCTCCCCCCTGACAAATAACAGCGGCGGCAGCCACGGGGGCCTCCGCGGCTCCTGACAGCCAGCCAAGCAGCCGAGCAGGCAGGCAGTCAGCCATTGTTTTGTAATGTGTTTCACTCTGCCAGCGCTGATCCTTGCTAAGGTACTTACCACGCCATTGTTGTCTAAGTATGCTATTTTCTGGCTGGGCACCTCCACTATAGAATGATGGGGGGGGGGAGTTTTTTTTTCTTTCTTTTTTTTTTTTTTTTATTCAAAAGAGAGGTTTGTTACAGTCAATGTCATGCTAATCCCGGTGTGTGATATGTATATGTGTCAACACAGAGAAAGAGAGCGAGCGAGAGAGAGAGGAGAGTCTTAGAGGAGCTAACCCAACAGAGAATGGCGTGAGTGGCAGAGAGACAGATAGACAGACAGGCCCCATTCACTCCTCACTGTCCTCCATGACACCAAATTACTGTTTATCAAAATAAGACGAGCGGCATAATAAGGCTACTTTAGGAGTGCGGCGTCTAATACCTCCGTGGGTGTGTACGGGCCTCGCGGCGTCGCCAACAAAACATGCACCCGACAGCGGGATTAGCAGAGCAGGTCAGAGGAGGAACTTTTCCTGCTGCGGTGATTGATAATTCATTCATATACAGTCAATAAAAAGAGGGAGAGTGAGGTAAAGTTTTTGTTACCGACTCTTCTACAGAATAACCCAAATTTCATATTAATCAATGACTTTTCTTCTTGGTCTTTAATGTTTTAAATGGTCAAACAATGACTTCTGCTTCCTCTTATTTACACCTTTGACTGTATTTTGAACTCCAGCAAACGATGCACACAATGCTATTTCTTAATTCTAATTAATCATCACCACGATACTTTGTATTTTCCATATTTCTGGTTAAGTGTGCATATTTCGCTCGCTCATTCCGGGCGGCGGAACAGTTTCTTGTAAATCTGCGGGAGCATTAATAAGCCTAATATAGAAACATATTTGAACCCCGGTCCTCCAGTAAGTAGATTATAAACATTTATTATAGCATGTTATCATAATATCCTGCGCAGCATATTGCAAAAACTTCTGTGGGCCCGTTTTTCTCCCGGTGCAGTGGAAGATCATAGTTAATTCAGCAGCGTTATGGTAATGTAGAGGTCCCTATCGGTCCCGGCATCACACATACTAACAAGCTTAGGATAAGCCCAGCCTGGAATGGTATGAGGTTTGAATTTCTGGAACCAGCGCTGGTCTCTGCAGCCAAATCTCACTTCAGCAGAAACCAGTGGGGTGATTCCTCCGCTTAAAAAAAAAAAATTAGTGCTAGTGCATATATATTTTTTTGCAAGGAAAGGAGGTTTGGTGCCTCGCAAAGGGGGGAAAAAATGCACTGTGTGTGAAAAAAAAATAAAATATTTTAGGGATGGCAAAAATCGTCTTGAGAGGGCTAATCAGCTGGGAAGTCTGAAAAGCCCGTAATGTGCATTAAGAGATTTATGCGCGGCGCGGAGGTAAAGCCTCGCAACATTGTTGACTCATTTAAAGATGCCAACATCCTCAACTTTGTGCACTGTTAACAAATGCACACATGTTAAGTTGGTGTACTCGGCACTTCTCCTGTCTCTGTAAATCGCGGCGGATCTGCCATAAGCATGTTATGCCTCAGGGCTCATCAGGGACCATGTGATCCCGGGCAGGGGCTGCCACTGTGAGACAACATGCTAAATCCTGTTTGTGAGTCTCGGCTGCTCTCGGCTCTCAGGCTAATCTAACCACCCTCCACCCCGAACACGGGAGTGGTGCATCTGTCGATCGGAGGGGAGAGGAGAGGAGAGAAGGGAGGAGAGGAGAGGAGAGAGAGGCTGGGGAGCAGGGAGCCATGTTAGGTCATGTATATACAGTAGGTAGTGAATACAGGCCGCAGCAGGGAGAGGGAAAGCACGCTCCCCTTTTAACCACAGTGGACCAACTGACGGGTCATTAAGTTCCTCCCAACAGTTCAAGAGAATGGAGTGGTTTATGCGTGAAAAGTGCAGAGGACAGTTGTGTTCGTAACTCGAGGTTTCTCAGTAAGCATTTGACCGACAAATTCGTATTAAAACAGCTTTGGAAACTCAAAACACAAAAACGGTGCAGGCAGCAGCTATGGACGACCACGTCAACTTTCATTTCTGTGCAATATTTACACAATGTTGGTGGTAACCCAAGTCTGTGGAACCGGCAAAAATGGACAAAACGCACAACAAAAGAATGAAAAAGGGAGCAATATTTGTACATCAAAAGATATGTGTTGAAGTGACCGGCACTAGACCATCATGAGCTGCTGGTGGTTGACATGTATCCTGATGAACCATCAATGATGACCAAAGCTAGGTGCATAAAGAGGGTCCTGGTTTGATGTTCCACTTCCCACAGTTCAACCCACCCAGGTGTCAGCATCTGCTCTTGCCAGTTTGGAAACTGTGATTCTCAACCTTTTTCATATGAAGGACCGCTAATTTAGTCCACATTAGGGCCACAGACCCCCATTTGATGAGATTTTGTCTCTTGGACCCAAATCTGAATTTTTTTTTATTGTTAGATATGATTTTGTCCAGAATTCCATGACTATCTGTATTGTAGGTAGAGAGATAACAGAGAAACTATGATGAAAACAGTCATTCTTCTACATTCTCTAATTGTGTTAACTTCTTGTAAATGAAATAATGCTGAAGTTTAACAATTCATCAATTTGCTGTGGACCCCCTGGAACCCCCTCAAGGACCCCTGGTGCTCCCTGGACCCCACGTTGAGAACCACTAACCTAGAGGACTGAATAACCTCACGATACGGACAGTAGATCTGGATAAATGCTCTGGGTAGAATATGTTGTTCAGGCTATTTTCAACATGGGACATTTGCCTCTTCCCACTTTGAGTATACAACCAGACTAGCACAACTGTAGCCATTTGTGAAAGTCTAAACATTACGCATTTTTATGAGCATTACATTTTTATTTTTCCTTTTTAGGCCACTTTTGATTTCTATAATTGTGTTTGTATGGAAGTATGCGTCAACCAAGTTCCTAGCGCCTGTGGTGAATTAATGTGACTGTGACTGATGAAGTACATCAGATGTTTGAGTTCTTGTTCTGTTACTTGTTTGGTATATGATGTAGTATATGATGTATGTATATATGATGTAGTATGGTATATAGTGATGTATGTATATGATGGTATGTAAAGCCCTTTGAGACATGTAATGACATGGCTTGTAATAAAGGGCTATATAAATAAACATAAATAAATAAACATAAGCATGACTCCCAAAGGATTGGCGTGTGCTGCTCTGCATAATTGCATATTTAGGTTGCGTATCATTGTCGTTGCATGAAAGTCTCATATCTCTAAATATAAGTAACCCATGGATTTTTTTTTTTTTTTTTACATTCACCAAAGTTTGAGTTAAAGGGTTTTTACATGACAGGATATGACATAACTTGCCAAGACATGATACCACAAGAAGAAAGAAAAAGAAGAAGAAGTATATGGAATTTGTTCCTCCCTGTGTCTCTCTCTGCCTGTCTGTCTGCCTTTTCTTTCCCTCTAAATGATAATTCGGAACATCACAGATTTGGCACTTGTAACAGGTCTCTCGGAAAAATTAATTAATGCAAACTCCAAGTGCTATCAAAATTATACATTTGGAGCGCGCGCAGATACAGAGGGGGAGAGAGAGATGTGAGAACGTTCTGGTCTCATTAAGAGAGCAGGCAGAGTGGAATTAGTCTGAATATAATGACAGGCCACACTATCTCATGTAAAAACAGCCCTGTTTTTCCTCTCTCATTCATTGGCACTAGTAATTAGTTTTGGCCCTAAAACTGTCACCCTTTACTCTAGAAAAGGCAGATGTGATTTGAGGTGCAATTTAATCTTGCTTTAATGAAGAACTAATGGACGCATTGCAAATTACTTTTTTTTCCTCCTCTCCCCCCTCCAACCCCCTGTGTGATTGAACAGGGGCTCAGCAGAGAGAGAGAGAGAGAGGAGAAAAAAAAATCTATTTCCTGCTTTTGAAAAGATCAAGAGTATCTTTGATAATGGCGAGAGCGTCGCCGGCAGCTCCGTCGCATCGAGCCAACAAGCTCTTTTTTTTTTTTTTTTACACCCGACGCACAATTCAGCGGTGAGGAGGCCACAATTAGTGACAAAGCAGGCAGGGAGTGCCGGCGGGGCCCGGGGCCAGGCAGAAAGCCTCTCTCTCTCTCGGCGCGCTCCGGGGGCTCCTCGTTAGGAACAGGGCCCCGGAGGTGTCACGCAGGAACAATGAGGCCTGATAAATTACCCCCGCAGAAAAAAAAAAAAAGATGTACTACTAATTTTCAATTACACCTATAATGCATTCCCGATTGGAGGGAGAAATTGGACGTGTGGAGGAGAACAAACAGTCATAGACTCAATGCACCTCTCTCTCTCCCTCCCTCTCTCTCTCTCTTTCTCTCGCTCTGTGTTTGTGACACTGGAGCTTACTAAGAGCCTATGATATCCAGAGTGTATTAGCAATAAATGACATGGTGTTTAATATAGCAGCTCACTGGTGATTTTGCTTCACAGGGAGACGGGGGGGGTGATGAAGATTGGCGCCAAATAATGTCTCGTCATTACGTTTTATTTTTGTCCGAGGATAATCATGGGCAAAAGACAAAATTGCATTCTTATCTAATTTAGCCTAATTTCGAAAATTATGTTGTTGTTTGAGGAAAAAGAACATTTGTACAGGAGAGGAGAGAGAAGGAAGGCTGTGCAGCAGTTTGAAGTGTGTGTGGGAGAAATGCCTGTATGCAGCCCTCTAAACCACTTAGGGGACGCTGTGTTTCAAACTGGCATCGCTAACAGATGATGTTGTACAGAATATATCAAGGCCAAATAATAGTCCTTGAAGCGAGTGAAAAGGGGATGTGAGAACTGAGGAGGGTCAGACATGTGGAACATGTGTATCTGTCTCTCTGTGTGTGTGTGTGTGTGTGTGTGTGTGTGTGTGTGTGTGTGTGTGTGTGTGTGCGTGCATTCGACTGAACTCGCAGCACGGCTGAAAGCCTAATGGGAGTGGGCTTAACTCCTGCACACAGCCTCGCTACATATCTGATTACTGGGCCCAGTAATTTTCTTTCCTTAAATAAGGAAGAAATTGGATAGGATGAATGAAATTTGGCTGTCATATTGCAATGATGGCGCGGCGGGGAGATTATGTATTTCACATAATCGTTCATCATTTTCCCAACCAGTGTTCGGGCTTAGCATAATGGAATTGGTAAACTGGTTTAAATCAGAACGTGAGGACAGACTATCAGGCAGACCGCGAGGGTCTGTGGTAATGTCTTCAGACCGAGCAGAATATTTTCACCACAGAAGCAACATACACACTGCACACACACACACACACACACAGTACCCACACTTCACACTGTCAGAACACATCAAAACATATCTTAAAACACGCTCACACAACCATAATGTTTCTAGTTTTAGCTGTGTGACAACGCACATATCTTATTTCATTCTATGACACCTTATATTAAAAGTTGAAAGCTATCAGTAACCCAGACAAAAAAATAGCAATTTATAAAGGCCTGCCTTCACCCTTGATTTAGTCAAGAATTGTACTTTCTGTTTCATGTGCCATTGCATTTAATAATACACTGTAACTACAATGTCTTGTTCCTAAATGACAAAGACAAACCAACAATAGCAAAGCCTGAAAATGTTTTATATAACATTACCAATTCCCCTCAAGAGATAAATCAGCATATATGTATTTATGATCTAAATGCACGTTTGATGCTGTACAATATCAATCTATCAATATGCGCTATGGCTTGTGCTTTTTTGTATGATGTTGTTATGATAAGTATTTTACACTTGTATGTATTATTTTTGTAATTGTTTGGCCATTTTAGTTTAGTTTTAGTAAACTTTCTACCTCAGCTTAGTGTTAACCCTAACTGTATGGGAGGGATACTTCCTCCAGATTAACACATTTTAGGCCATGCCCAGCATTCATTTGTATATGATAATACTAATTTCTGACTTAATAACTTGCGGTCAGTTTTTGTGTGTCATCCCAACCCGACCCCCCCAAAAAATTCTAGCCAAACCCAAAATGACAGATTTGTGAACCCAAACCTGACTAAAGCTCAAAATCACTCAAATTATTTCTAAAGATAAACTGCTAACAGTCGTATTTTTGGACAATATTTTTGAACCTGAGTTCGGTCCAAACCTG
The DNA here is from genome assembly GCF_048128805.1 of Centroberyx gerrardi. Classification (NCBI taxonomy): domain Eukaryota; kingdom Metazoa; phylum Chordata; class Actinopteri; order Beryciformes; family Berycidae; genus Centroberyx; species Centroberyx gerrardi. The sequence goes on from NC_136005.1 coordinate 30,119,049, forward strand.
AGCAAAAAAAAAGTGTGATATTCAGCTTGAGTCAACCCCAGGTGTGTCGAGTTTTGGCGTGAACATGAAGCTCTAACTGTGAACTAACGTAGTCTCGTGATGCCAAGTCTGAATACACGTCTACTGTATAGGAGGAGCAGTCGATCCCAGGAGGTTAACTGTTGGCCACTAGGTGTCACAGTGGCTGTTTGTAAAAGAGCAGCACCGGGTTGCTGTCTGTCAGACTGCCTCCCTGTCTAAGACCTTGTAAGCCTCAATAATATTCCCTGTGCTGTATTGTACAGGGAAGGTGTGGGTGTCCTTGGCTTATTAGTAAATGATTGGGTTCCAGGAAACACCAAGCCTGTCTCAGACTATATGCTAGTATGAGCGGTCTAGTTTAACGAATGGATGAATATGTTGGAAACCCATTACTAGTAATTAGCAGGAGGGAATTGGACATATTGGTCTTATGTGGTCTTATTGGTCTTATGTGGTCTTAGGCAAGGAGTTCTTCTGTTTCGGTGTTTAACCTTAACATGATCGGGTGTTTTGCATTTCACACCTTGCAATTGAATTAAGTGAAGGAATAGATTAGTGAGCAGACTTGAATAAATCTGAAGGTAAAAGTATGTTTTCCACTGGCAAACGTCTAGAAACTGGCCCCATCATCTTGATTCCAAGGCTGAAAACAGAAGACATGTAAGTGACAAAATAACAGAAACGTCAAAATAAAGTGTCTTAATAGAGGCCACTGTGAGTTATCGGAACAGCTTCAGTTCACCTCAACCTTGATTCTACAAGTGTCTGAAACGCCGGAGGGACACAGCACTATTCTTTCACTTGAAATCTCATCATTTGGTGTTTCGATGATGGGCACTAGACTCTCCCATAAGTGCCCAGTTGAGATCTGGTGACTGGGACGGCCATGGTATATACAATTTCCATTGTTTTCCAGGCTCATTAATCCCATTTAGTAACCACTGCTGCCCTATGGATACAGGTATTATCATCCTGGGAGAGTCCAGTCTCATCAGCACAGAACTGCTTCACCATAGGACAAATGAAGGGGTTCAGAAGGCCTAAACTACACCAGTAAAATGCAAAAGAACATGACATTTGCAATGAACCGATCCAGAATGGTTTGTACATGCATCTGCAAACAATGCACAGACATCATGGTTTTCTTTCAGTTGCCACTAGTTGATTATGTCTGTCCCTCTGACTTGTGCCAACATAACATTGGCTGCTGCTCCTCATGAAACACCAGCAAGTCTTCGTCACTAATGCTCCAGACAAACATGCCCTAACAACCAGACCTGCAGGATCTATGATGATTTGAACAACTAGTAGCCAAACTGTCTGTCCAGCATTTTTATACATAATAGTAAACATTATGGGGTATTAGTTTAATAGATGTTAATATCCTTTGTACCACTCATCACTTAGAGTGTTTTCTTTTATTTTGGTATCTGTTATTATTCAGTTACTGCCTAATCCTGGCCTGTCAAAACTTGTTGCTATGGAGGGCTAAGGGCCAAAACACAACTTGGGTGGTGGACTGTGGGCCAAGAAGTACTTAGGCACATTCATTAGTTAGAAATGTAACCAGTAAGTCATACAGTTTCCTAGTCACGTACTATCGTGGTGCTGGCAAGTTATCTTAAAAATCTAACCTCAGAAATTAAATTTCATTGCCTCACTACATCCAAATAAATATTATCTCCATCAAAACTCTTTGGATGGACAAACTTTTGTGGAGGGCTAAATTAGCCCCTCGGACTCCACTTCGTTCTAATCTATAAATTATAAATGTCATTGGTTAATATAGAGCCAGCTTTACGTGTATCGTCGCGGCTTCTAGCAACTCTTGTAACAATTTCAGGAATATTCCGTTGTTCAGCAGGTTAATACCTCTGTGAATTGTCTGTAATGTTAAATTAATCTTTACTACATCCTCAGTTATGTTGTATGACAACAACAAAAAAATCCCCTGGCATGGTACGGTAGCTGTCAGGCTGTGAGGCTTCAGCTGGTTAAGCTGTAGACCGAAGGCAACATAGTCAAGATTTTTTTTGTAAATTAGTTTTATAGAAAAGTGCAAATCGCTTAATTTGAATAACAAAGTTATCACGAAACGGTTGCTTCAAGGAGCACCTGTCATCCCAACATGCTTTGCGTGTCCAATATGGAGGAACTGGCGGTGGAGGTCCGTGGCTCCAACGGGGCTTATTACAAGGTAAATACCGGCTTATCACACACCAACAAACATTACATTGTCTATAACATGACACATACGTGAAGCCTAATGGACCACGGTAGCATCTCCCCGTTGTTAGTTAAAGTTGAGACCGGTAACTGCTTGCCATTAGCTTCTCCTAGCTAAGCTAGCCAAAGTTAGCTGGCTAAGCTAACTAAGCTAACTAACATTGCTCGCAAGTCCTCCCCGACTGTCACCTGTAAGCGACATTCTTTCAAACCCCAAGTTGAAGAAACGTGGGGATATCTACGATAACTGGAATTTGTAACCGATGGCGGTTGTTATTATGTGCTTGGCATTTGGTTGCCGCTGTCCTGGGCTAAAAGTTAGCTAATGTTAATTGCTAGTTGGCTAACTGTTAACGTCAATAGATGATGCCAAACTAAGTTAACGTTAGCAGCAAATCTGTTTCTCTGGACTCCTGAGACGGCTATTTGTGTAGCCGGCTTGTCGGTCAAATACATTTTGTAACTTCGGGTAGCTTGTTAGCTAAAACTGTTAATTATTTATTCGGTTAGCAGTATCGTGTTTTTATTCGGCTCTTACAAATTCCAAACATACTTGACCGTATAGCTTTTAAATGTGTGATATTTAGGATACAAACACTAGCTAGTTGTGACGCTGAGTTTGGAGCGCTCATTGATCTTAACTTGCCAGACGGTTGTCTATCGCTGTCTATTATTTGATACTGCATCATGCCCAAACTATTTGGTGTGTGTGTGTATGTGTCAGCCAGCTGTTCCTTGTCAATCCTGAGCAGTTGTCATGTCAGGAGAGGGTCACTGATACCGTGGACTGAAAGCTATTTCTAGACCTGCTGCCCCCTCCTCTCCTCCCTTCTCCCCTTCTTTCCTCCCCTAGCCTCCACTTCTTTCCTCTCTTCTTCTTTTTTCCCCTTTCACCCCCTCTCCTACACTCCTTCCTTCCTTTCTCCTCCCTTTTTCCTTTCCTCTTCATTCCTCTCTACCTCATACTGCTCTTCTCCTCGCTGCCCTTTTCTGCCCATTCGCCCCTGAATTCATGAGTGGCCCTGTGCGATCCTCCACCCTGCCAGTTGCTCAAGCCGAATTCCTGAGTCGCTACAGTAGTCTACAGTGCTGTGTGATTGTATTTCTGTTAACAGTTGATGTAACTCTCAACCCCCCCCCCCCCCCCCCCCCCCCACACACACACACACACACACACACACACACACACACACACACACACACACAAACAAACAAACAAACAAGATGAAAATGGTGGTTTGAGGTTCCCAATTGGCTTCAGGATACCTTGGAAATGGTCAAGACACTGGTGTGTTTTGTGACCAACCAATATGTTTCTTTCTACCCCAGTCTCAGAGCTTATTTGTGCTGTGTAAAAGTAGCAAAGCATTTATACACACGTCATTCTTTGTGTTGTCGTCATTAGGGATGCACTGATGTTCACTGCCAACACCTATTCTGGCACTGAACTTACAGTACCAACCTGATCTATTACTTTTTCTGAACAATCTAGGAGTTATTGGACAGCTTTAAACTCTTTAAATATAGTAAAGCTTTGCTATGATTTCTGACATGTTATAAGTGAGTTTTGATATGGGAGATTAGTATTGGGAAAATTGTCCATTACTGACACACCCCACTTTATGCCTGTCATCGGCCCAATATGTGCTACCAGTATCTGTGTCAGTGCTGCACGTTCTGTTTTGATTGATTGATTTTGCCTGCTGGTTCACATCAAACTTTTAAAATATCTGTGACAGTGCAACTGTGTGAAGTGCAAGTGCAGAGGCTCTGAATTGTGTTTTATGTAGCCAACACATTTGGGCGAGCAAAAAACTGACTACAAGCAGGTTTGCTATTAAAACTGTTAGAATTACATTCTTTAAAAACATTAACATTATAATAATTTAGTCATGCTTTGTTTATGCACTGTGTGAAGTTAGGTCCATGGTTTGATTACTTGTTTTACTAAGCCCTTTTACCTGGTGTGTAGCAAAACATTTTTACAGCTTTGTGGAGAATGTAAAAAGTGAGTAAGCATTCAGTGTTATGAATTGGCAGCTGTGCACTCCACATACGTCATTAGATAATCATAAAAGCCAATGCAATACACAGTATGATCAAAACCCACGCTATTCTATATTAAGTACAAAATACATGTAATAATTTGGCCATAAGCCTATGAAACAGTTGTCATCAATTATTAATATACACTAACAAATAAGACTGAATTATTGGCCAGGTATGATGAATCAAGAATTGTTTCTAGTACTAAAACCTGTCATTCAGCAGTTGTAAATTCATGCTATGTGCCTCCTAATATTTTTATTTTCACCACAAAGCTGAGAATGAAGATTCAAGTGTCTTTGTATCCCTTCTGTCATATCCACTTGTGGAACTGAAATGGGTGACACGTTCTGTCAGTAGGTTGTCCATGCACTTGGTAAGCTAACCTGTGTCTGTGTCTGTCCTGCAGGGCTTTGTCAGAGATATCCACGATGACTCTCTCACCATTGCCTTCGAGAACAAGTGAGTGTCTGTCTGTCCTGCCACCTGTATTCCAGCTGCTTTCATAAAACGTGTGAGGTGCAAAATCTTGTAAGATAACTGTCAGTTTGTTTATCCCCTGAAACCAAAACGATGGGAAATTCAGTTGTCTCAGGCTGATTATCACCTTATGCTTTGTAAGCATCAATAGCTTAGCCTATTTTAGGTGAATGCTTGGTGCTTCCCATGTGGGCATCCTACGTTTGAGTATGTCAGACTTGTCATAGAAGAAAGTATTGATTGTTGTTTTTAATTTTTTTTAAGTTGGCAGCCAGAACGCCAGGTGCCCTTCAATGACGTCAGGATGCCACCTCCTGCTGATGCCAAGAAGGAGATCGGAGAGGGGGAGGAGGTGGAGGTGAGGGACACACACACACACACACACACACACACAGTCTTTCTTTCGTTCTTTCTTTGTCCCTCTCTGTCTCGTAATCTCTCTCTCTCTGTCTGTCTGTCTCTCTCCTGTCAGATCTTCTCCAGAGCCAATGAGCAGGAGCCTTGTGGTTGGTGGCTGGCTAAAGTCCGCATGATGAAGGGAGATGTGAGTATCGTTCCTTATGAACACAAAGTTCTTACTCCATACATTAAGACAATTAACTATGTTTATATGCAAACAAATTGTAACAATATTAAATGTATTCATATTTTATATTAGTAATATTAACATTCATTAAAAGGACACATTTACTTTTTACAGTCCAGCACCATTGAACATTCAAATGGACTTTTTTTTTTTAAGCCAAACCAGAAATTAACCTCTGTCTGTGCGTTTGTCTATCCAGTTCTATGTGATCGAGTATGCGGCCTGCGACGCCACCTACAACGAGATAGTGACCTTCGAGCGCCTGCGTCCGGTCAACACCAACAAGGCAATCACCAAGAGCTCCTTCTACAAGTGCACTGTCCCTGTTCCTCAGGATCTACAAGAGGCGTATGTATAGCAACTACAGACAAACTACATCCGCTTACCACCATAACCATGTATACTAGAACGCCAGAGAAGAGGCACACTTAAAGCAAATGCCTCCATAACTCCACAGCGACAATGAACCTTACATGCAACAACCATAAACTAAGTGCGAAAGTTGTTAGATGTCGACACTGCAGGTCTGAAGACGATCAGGAAGAATATAAGTTATTAGTAATATGCATGTATAGATTATATAGGAATCACATCCTGTCTGTCTTTGCATTGAGAACTTTGTAAATCCATTCGATGTTCCCCAATCCCATGCTGTAAGCTGCTACTCTTTTGTCTGCAGCTGGGATAAGGATTGGGGCTTTTAAAGTAGTATATTTTCCTTGTATTCCAGGTGCCAGAATGAGCAAGCCCATAAGGACTTCAAGAAAGCTGTGGGAGCCTGTCGCATCTCCTACTGTCCCGAGACCAGCGAACTAGTCATCATGGTGACTGTATTGCTCTGCTTTGTTCTCTTCTATCACTCTAATCTCGTGGTGACATTTGGATATTTGTAACTGTATATCTCATTAGCTAGCCAGTTAGATTTGGCCTTAGAAATATCGGGGATATGTATTGCACATTCAATCCCTTTCTTTAAAGAACTGCAGTGCATTTGTTTTGAAACGTGACTATGTCAGCGCAGGTACGCAACCACTCCCCCCACACTCAGTTCAGTCGCTACTTCCTGGGCACTATTCATTAATGCAATTGGTCAAAGTATTTTTTTTTCTGTGTGGTAACTTCCTATAGCAGTTTAGTCAGTGTGGTTTCAGACAGGCTCTCGGCGCAGGCAGGGGAGACAGTCAAAAGAGGCTAATAATAATGTAACGGCCATGTCCTGTCTAGTGTGTTTGTGCAGTGGATGACTAATCTTTTCCTTAGTTTCTAGTAGTAAACAAGGCAACAGTTCAACATGTGCTAATAAGTCTTACTCCTATTTCCCGTTTTTGTGTGTGTGTGTGTGTGCGTGTGTAGTCCACCAATGAGGCAACAGTGAAGCGCGTCTCCTTGCTGAGTGACATGCACCTGCGCAGCATCAGGACCAAGCTGCTGCTGATGTCGCGCAACCAGGAAGCCACAAAACACCTGGAGGTCAGTCAGTAACCACCATGGCAATCTGAAAGTCAGTTAGTAATCTGAATGGCAGTTAGTAACCATAGCAATCAGGAGCCACCTGCTATGGCTCATAATATTGATAAAATTGCAAACTTTGGTACTCTAAGACAGCGTTCACACTATTCTGCTTTTTTTCAAACTGCCAGGGCTAGCTTTTTTTTTACATTAAAGTTAATGGGGAGCAGCTGCGTTGGAAAAAGCACTACACTTGGTGTCTTTGTAGGCAGAGTGGAGCACTTTTTAAAGTTGAGAACTTTTTAGAGGAACGCTCATGACGTCGGCCAACCAATTACAACAAAAAAGAGACAGGCTTTCACGCTATGTAGGGAGCTGACAGTTTACGACAACAAGAAGAAGCAGAGTGAAAATGGAGAAAGTAGTGGTAGAGAAGTTGGTAGTAAAGGATACCCTAAAATTGCCCATGTTGTGGCAATCTGGCAGTTTCTGGAATGGCTTTACCAATATAACTGTGTGTGTATATGTGTGTCTAGAGCTCCAAGCAGCTGGCGTCTTCCTTCCAGGAAGAGTTTATGGTGCGACCGGACCTGATGGGGCTGGCCATCGGCAGCCACGGCAGCAACATCCAGCAGGCACGGAAAGTTCCAGGTGTCACTGCCATTGAGCTGGATGAGGAGACTGGCACTTTCAGGATTTACGGAGAGGTAGGGCGGCGTGTGAGTGTTAAAGTGAGACTGTATGTGAGAGACAGGGAAAGGGGATGAATGAACATACTGTATAAAGAAACAGATGTTGAGAGAAAAAAGTGAGTGAGTGAAGGAGTGATTCAGTGTGGATATATGTGAACCTCTATATATAGAGACGTGAGGAGGTGTATGTGAGAGATTGCATACATGTAATTCACGCTTGGTTTAATGGCTTGGTTCTCTTTCAGCTTGCCTGCTGCTGAGCAGACTCCAATTGTGCTGTCTTTCACTCTGAATGCTTCCATACATCTTTTGTTTACAAGTCTTTTTTACTGTGATATTTTCAGTGGATTTTTACCCATGTTTTGTGATTGTTTTTTTAATTCTGAAGCTGACTGTTGCATGCTCAATGAAGAACGTTGACTGTGGACTATGCTAGTGTGTTAGTTGTCTGAATGGAAGGCAGCTAATGTGGCTCTGTGTTGTCTTCCAGACAGCGGATGCGGTGAAAAAGGCCAGGAGCTACCTGGAGTTTCTGGAGGACTCTGTCCAGGTGCCCAGGAACCTTGTCGGTATGTAGACACAGACATTCCTACTTCAGCCTGGAAATCTCCAAAACTTCCTGTTCAGCCTCACAGTGAGCCGGTGGGGCGTACCTTTTTACCTTTTCATGAGCACAAACCTTACCAAAGCTTGAAACTGATGAAATTTTCTATTTGGGCAGACGCTTATTTCTTTTATAAAATGGCGATAACACACAATAGTAATCAAGAAAAGGAAAGCAAATGATCAAGAAATCTTTTTTGAATCAGTAATAATTAAATGTTATTTTTTCCCTCGCAATTTAGTGCTAAATGCTATATACCTAAGCAACACATAAGTAGCGGTATGACTCATGATTTTCAGTTAGTGCATTTATATTTGAACTAACTTTTGTAGAATGTGACTCAAGCAATCAGAATGGAGGACTGGCGCAAACCATGTTGTAATGCAGCTTTTCCTCACTGTTTACAATGGATAGGATATATTTCATAGTGACACACACCGAGCTGTGAGTCACTTTCTCTTATACAAGCAGCCTAATTAGTCAAAGATGAGTTTTCTGCGGTTGCAAAGCAAAACTCGGCTTGCCTAAGTAAAGCGCTGGATAAGACGTGTGATTTCCTCATGTTTTCCATGCTGTCTGTCTATCCCTAGGCAAGGTGATTGGTAAGAACGGTAAGGTCATCCAGGAGATCGTGGACAAGTCTGGTGTGGTGAGGGTCAGGATAGAGGGAGACAATGACAACAAGCAGCCCCGACAAGAAGTAAGCCCGCTAGTACTACTACTGCTACTATTACATTATTACTATGATGGTTATAAAGCTGTAGAACATTTAGGACGCCTCCAGAGGCCTGTACTACGAAGCAGGATTTGGGGTTAGCGAGGTAACTTCAGGTTTAATCCAGGGTTTTCGGTCTCACGAAGGTGGTTTACTCTTTACCGAAGTATGTCGCCATAGCAACTAATGTTGAACAGCTAACCTGCTCCGGAGCAGGTTATGTTCAGGATACCGGATCGAAACGGATAAAAAGCCCGCCTCCTCACCAATCAGCTCCCTAGACAATTTGGCGTCATCGTTTTAAACAATTTTTAACAAGATTAACAAAACCACATATGAATAAAATCATTGCATTCAAATGAAAAAATAACTGTACAAAGGGATTCTATTGAAGTAAGTAAGAACGTAAGAAGGACTCTTTGCAGGGCAATGGTGTTTAGAGACCGGCAGAACACCTTCGCTTTCCATAAGGATTTATTATATTAGAGATATAATAATTCCAGGCGATTTGCCCACTCTGGCTATAAAAGAGGGCTAGCGGGTAGCTTACAATAGTTGGCTATAGTTATCAATAGTGAATTAAATTTACTATTGCATGTGACAGGCAGTGATAAGCCTATTTACCTACACATTTACACTGCATTACACAATCTGCATTTTTCCTCCAGCCATCCTCTCTAGTCTTTGCAACAGCAACTGTGTTACTTTTCGCTGTTGTATTTTTGTATTGCTCATATTTATTCATTATAATAGTATGTTCTTATTAAAAAAAAAAAAAAATGTTAGTACCCTAATCCATTTCTTTCACATACTTCCCACTTCTACAGTCTACTTAATGTGTTGAAATTGTCGGCAGCATTATATTTATGTAACCCCACAATTGTTCAGTCTAGTTTATTGCTTTTATTGTTTTATTTTATTTTTGATACTATTTTTATTTCTTATTTTTAGATTCTACATGTGTGCTTGTATTCTATTTCATTTTCCCTGCTGAATGATTTTACTTTTGCTGCTACAACGATCTAATTTTCTCACAGGGATCAATTACATTTAATTTAATGTTAAATCCGCTGCTCTGGATCTGTCCGTGTTGCATGTGATTGGCTATTTGTTACAAAATCCGCCTCTTTTATGTGAACGCGCACATAGCTCAAGTGGGAAAGCCTGGATTGAGTTAATGAGTTGATAACCACCTTTGTGATACTGATTAAGCGTGATAGCGGTTGTTAGGGTTAGTTAAACCAGCTACCGCAAAGATATCCTGGATATGTTGAACTTGCTTCGTAGTATAGGCCCCAGCTGTAGTATTTGTTTACACTTTACAAATGCTAGGTTTAGTTTGTCCCACACTTACTTTGTGCGTTGTGTTTTTGTGTGTTGCTGACACAGGGAATGGTCCCATTCACCTTTGTGGGCACCAAGGAGAGCATTGGCAATGTCCAGGTCTTGCTGGAGTACCACATCTCCTACCTCAATGTAAGGACACCTCTGTGTGTGTGCTGAATTGGGAAGAAGGGTTTGTTTTTGGTGTGTGTGCGTGTTATGATAGCCTGCCAATCCTTTGCTTTCGCTTGATGCCACAGATCCCATTTCCAGGCAATGTGTGGCGGCCTTTTTATTTCCCTCTTAGTAACCAGGGAGTTTCATTCAATTGGCAGTATGAAATGGCACGATGGAAACGCATTGTAAAAAGCTGTTATACATAAGCATTTAATCGATATTTACCACCAGCATTTCAACTCCACTTTGTAAAGGGCCTATACTATGCAGTTTCTCATATAAAGTGATACCTGATTCGGAAATATGTGAACTTGATCAATAATAATATTATCTTTTTATATGAATTAGATAAACACATTTGGGCTACCTCATACAAAATGCTAGTTAATTCCATTGGCTCAATAAATGTGTTTGCTGTAATGAGCATGCCTATTACTGAACTGTTCTGCGGTTTGCATTTTGCTCTGTGCATACATTTTGTACTGTTTGCATGTATCTTGTGTGTCATGTGCTGTTTGCATGTTTTGTGCCATTTGTGCTGTGTGTTTGGTGCTGTGTGTGTTTGTTTTGCACCGTGTGTGTAGGAAATGCAGCAGCTTCTTGCCGAGGGCCAGCAGCTAGAGGAAGAGCTGAGACAGAATGGGGAATATACACAGGGAAACAGCCTAGCAAGATTCATAATACACAACCCAAGGCACATTGGATATGTTGTAGATGTGTGTATGATGAGTATATGTGTGTATCCAATCATGACCCTAACAAGAACAAATACATTTCCTGGAGAGTCTTGACTTGCTGAAAGCATTAACGAATTGCGACCACACTGGATTTCGTGCTTGCTTTCTTTCTTGCTTTCGTGCTTGCTTTCTTTTCTTTCTTTCATACTTTTTATTTCTTGCTTTTTCTTCCTCTCTTACTCTCTCTCTCTTGCTCTCTCTCTCTCTCTCTCTCTCTCTCTCTCTCTCTCTCTCTCTCTTTTGCTCTAGGAGGTTGAGCAGCTTCGTCTGGAGCGGTTGCAGATTGACGAGCAGTTGCGTCAGGTCACCCAGGGCCACCGACCGGCCGACAGGGAGAGGGACAGAGGGGAGAGAGGGGAGAGAGGAGGAGGAGGAGGAGGAGGAGGAGGGTACAATACGGATGGCAGTGCCACCGCCTCCTCTTCCTCTCTGCATGCCAGTCGCTCCTACTCCGGCCGAGGCCGCGGGCGCAGAGGCCACAACTACACCTCTGGCTACGGTAGGCACCCTGCACCGCATTTCAAAACCAGATATCATAACATCACATTTTCTGCCGCTACAGAGCGATGTTTGTCCTTTTGGCATAAAGCGATCGCAGACGGGTCAGGCTGGTTAACATGAGCGTGTTGTGTGCAGCTTACTGACCTTAAATGATTTCTGGGTGTTGAAGTTCAAATTTTTCAGTTACCTCTCGCTGCCGATGTGCGAAGATGCCTAGTGCAGCTTTAATAGGGTTGGGAAATCTGAACTTGGTTCCAATGGCCAGAACTGGCTGGATTGAAACACCCTAGTGTTTAACACTTCTGCCTGTGGAAATGCGTGCAGTTACAGTACTAACTTAACTGTGGGGTCCTTTGGTGTGTTTGCTTGTTTCCTTCAGGCACCAACTCGGAGCAGTCCAATGCCTCCGAGACGGATTCAGAGCGCAGAGATGAGCTGAGTGACTGGTCCCTGGCCGGGGAGGACCAGGACAGGTTGGTGGAGGGGTTGCAATCAAACCCAGAGATTGAAAAACAAGAGTTTGGCTGTTGCAGTTTTCAATGGCAGCCATGTTATCTCCACAATCCTGCTTCATGGCTGTTGCTAAGTAACTGGTGATTTGGTGCCAGCGGTTCTGTAGGATCTTTCAGTTGATGGCACCCACCTGAATAAGGTGTAAATGTTTCTTTCTCTATGTTTTCAGAATTTTCCAATTCTTGTTTCCCATTTGCTGTTAATGTCAAGCTTTTGTGTGCAATTTTAACTGATTGATGGATCAACTGACTGACTTACAGGGAGAGGGGCCCGCGGCCACAAAGAGACAGAGACAGCCGCCGGAGGCCGGGGGCCAGCAGGGGCCGAGGAGGGCCCGGAGGAAGAGGACGAGGAGGAAGAGGAGGATACAACAACAGTTCTGGTAAGATGCACTGGCAGAGGACATAGAGAGACAGACAAACGGATATAAACGGATATATCCACATAACTGTTGCCTATCGTGTATGACTCTAACCCTAACCCTGCAGCTGGGTCTCGGGACCATGAGGGTAACCATGGTTACGGGGCCTTGGAGACGAACACAGAGACCGACCAGACGGCTGATACAGATGCTAGCGAGTCCACCATGCCTGCCAACCGCCGCCGTAGATCCCGGCGACGCAGAACGGACGAGGATGCCACGCTGATGGACGGCATGAGCGAATCAGACAACGCCTCAATGAGTGAAAACGGAATAGGTAGGAAACTCACACGATTTGGAAAAGATGATTTTATAACACTGTTCTTACACAGGGACCTGGCCAGGAGGGCAGCGTCGTACACAAGCACACACAAACTCAAAAGCTGCATACAGGTAGTGGATTTCTGTCCTGATGCAGCAGTGACAAAAACAGAAAAATAGTCAACAAATCACCAGACTGTCTCAGTAAGGAAGTGGGTCATCAGTGGCCTCCTGTATGGCCCAAGGGTCAACTAAATACCACTCTTGTAGCTAGCAGTGCTGAACAGATACTTGAGGGAAGCGCTAGTTCTCAGCTGTCAGCGCTGTCCAGAATGTGCAGCGGTGCTTCGTTTTCCATTGTAAGCAAGTATAAAAGAAGCAGGACTCCAAAGACAGGTCTCTGGTTCAAACGGCACCTTAAGCCCCCAATCCCTCTCTTTCTGATGACCCAACACACCTAGATGACCCAGAAGCCAAACCTCAGCGCCGTAACCGTAGTCGCCGCCGCCGCATCCGCCTGCCCGAGGAGAGGCAGCCAGGTAACCACGGCAACCACCGGTATCCCCCCCCCCAGTGACTGCTCCTAATGGTTTGGCTAAAAGGTTTTGCACCAGGCCTGGTGTTTGTTTGTTTGTGTGACACCACCACAAACGACAACAACAACATACTGCGTTTACTTATTTACCAAAAAACCTGTTTAATTACCTGTTAATTGAGTGTTGCTTGTCCTGCTGGCTTGTGCTAAATGATTGAGTGTGGCTGGCTGGCCCATCATGAGATATGCGATTGATGTGGTTCTTCACCAGCATACTACTAAATTAATGTGTTTTGTTGAGATTTTTTACATTGGCATATGATGTGCCTCCACTGGTTTGTTGTGCGATTGGAAAGTATGTTCATTAACGACTATTGTTTTATTTCATAGGCACAACACTCATTCACTAATAACTAGCCTACAGCTTATTTGTGTACAGTTTGTTTCCATGTTGTTAGGCTGTCATACACTCCAGTATGTCCTGGTTTGAGTTGCATAGTACATCTTGACTATAATGTACATTTCTGTGATGTTGTGTTGACTCTTCACTGACAGTCAGATGCACAAGGCCTTCAGTTACTGTGGGATTACATTGTTGTGTCTGACACCTAGATAGTCAAAGACAGTTTCAGTAGTAGCCATGTTATCTCCACAGACTTATCCCATGGTTGTTGATAACTGGTGATTTAATACCAGCTCTTCTTTTCAGTGTTGAGCATTTCTCCATGGCAATGTTTGGGAGGGTGATTTTTAATATTTTCAACCAGCACTTCATGGTGCTAGAGACGTGACAACAATATGGTGGCCATGGTACTACCTGACTGAACACTATTAATAGTTTTATCTCTTTGTAATGGCTGCCTGTAGTGAAATTTGCATTTCCTCTGTTTGATCCAGTAAAGTGGCAGTCTTCACACCCACTGCAATGCAAGTTTTGAAGTGCCGGTGTGTTCATTAATCTGGAGTGTGTTTTCTGTTACTCTGGGAGCCATTCTAATGAAAAAAATGCATCAGTGAACCAACAGAAGACTCATTTTGGGTCCTGACCCCTAGTTGAATAAACCAGACACGGTGTTGACCATTTGTTTTCTCTTCTGCATTGCCTGTCCAGTGACAGTGGCTGACTACATATCCAGGGCTGAGTCTCAGAGCCGACAGAAGACCACCAAGGACACCAAGAAAAACAAGAAGGATATGGTTAGTACATAGCTCACTGCTAGGTGTCATTTATTGAGAAATGGAGGTTGTAGGCTGCTTTCTTCTGTTTTTCTTTTCCCTCAAAATGCTATACAAAGTATTTAGCATCTTTTCTTTGCATTTGTTTGTTTGCCCCAAAAGGTGGTGTGCTCCAACCTGCATGTCATGAAATGTATTGAGAATGTAATGGAACATGCACACTTTCAAGTAAAAAACAAACAAACTGAAATACACCAAAATTGGACTTGGAAGGTTTTCCTAAGGCACAAGTGAATATGATAGCGGTGTATTATTTTCTAACCCCTCCACTCTGCTCTGTCTGTCCCGCCTTTCTCTCCAGGGTCAGGTGGATGCCATCGCCGAGCACAGCCCGCCGTCCGCCCCGGCAACTGCCAACGGCCCCAGCGACGCAGCTGGCGATGGCGACGGCAGCAGCACCGCCACAGCTTCCAGGTCTTCCGCCGAGAGGCCTGCCAAAGTCTCCTACCAGGGGGATTCGAACCCAGAACCTGTCGTCAACGGACTCTCCTAATCAGACCCGGGCAAAAGAAACGGTTTCAAATATTTGAACTTCTTCGGGGTGCGCTTGATTTAAACTCCCTATCACTTGAGCAGCCTCAAAAGTGAAACTTTACATAAAAATACAAGCACTGTTCTTTCTTTTTTAAATTTTTCAAATATTTGAAACCCGTTCAACTGCGTATTTTGCCGAGGTCTGCACCTAGCCCCCACCACCCCCCGACAGGCTCTGTCCAACTCCATTCATTTTACTACCGTTTTTACAATAGTTCTTCTTGTATGAGCTTGCCAAAGATAGTCAAACACACACACACACACAGACTTGCAGATATCTCTACTTGCTGCACTTTTCAGTCCCTTCTCCACAGAGAGCTCAGGGAGGGGTCGGACTGAATGCAGGATTTAAAAACTGCAGACAGGGATTCCACTCAAACCCATACTGTGGTATTAATGCAGTAGTTCTTTTTTCTTAAACAAAAAGAATATCATGGCAGGGTTTTAGAGCTGATAAATGTCCACCTTTTACCCGGTGGACTGACCGAAAGATGCTTCCAGAAACTTTTTTCCAGGATGTATTTTGTGCATCAAAAGTCGTTTGTAATTTAAATATTCTGCATGAACAGTACCACAGTGTCGGTCGGTTTGGTGGAAACCCAAGTATGTCTAACATACATGTGATCAGCTGTTGTGCCTTGAGAGTAGATTCAACATGTCGTTGCCTGGCTCCGCACACCATCTGAAATCCCTTCACTCATTTCTGCGTTACTTGATCGCCCTTGCCTGCCACATTTGAACCAGATGAATTGTCTCCAAGTGCTAACTCCTCCCTTACGGCACTGCAAGCAGGCTGAAGCAAACGCCGAAAGACCCTGAAAGGATTTCAATGGCATATCTTTTCAAAATCAGGTGTGTCTGTTTCTTATTGTTTTTTTTGGGGAGAAAAAGATGAGTCCAGTTATCCTTTATATATCTGTTCAGGAGTTTGACGTTAGCTGCTTTCTGTTGACTTGTTTTTTCAATATGCAACCACTTCTATTATAGGAGGAAATGTTCTTACAGCGTGTCTGGAAAAGAAACAATAGAGGAGTTGTTTTTCTTTGCACTGAATCGTAACCTTTTTCCGTTAGAGTAATTGTAGTTAAGTCCGGAAACTGGTGTGTCACTGTTTAGCGCTGGACAGAGATGTAGCCGTCAGGGCCAGGTTTCCCCAGAACATCTCAGTGCGTAACATAGGGCAATTTGTTCACATTTAACAAGGATGATGGGGAGGCAAAGTGCTGCTTCCCATCATTCCCCCACCCCCACCCCCAAAATCAGTTTTTAACAGGGGGGATATGAGGCATGTTTTGTATTAACATGGGGGATGACATGTCCGTTTCATCCCCCTCTACTGCAAAGATCCCTTTTTGTTCTCTTCAAAGCTGACGGGCAAAGACGACCCTGGTGTTGAGATGCTTCTGGAAAACCGAGCCCAGGTGACGATGATGTCATTTTCATGGTTCTTCCACAGACTGGCTGGCTGGAGACTGGTCATGACTGTTTCACGACGGAAGGAGATTTATTTGGTTTATTTATTTAAAAAAAAAAAATATGTACAGTATTTAAAAAAAAATAAACAAAAGAAGCCGTCTTCTTTTTATTGACACTAAAAACTGGCGTTAATAAGGTGTTTTTTTAGGCTGGTGACAATTTGGACTACTGAGAGTTGTGACTTCCCAAGTGTTTTTGTTGGGTCGACTACAGTACGTTTGTTTTTTTTAAAGGATCGTTCTGGTTGGTTGATGTGCAATATGTTTTGTATGCAGGTAGTTCTTAAATAAACTTGATCTTCCATCTAGATCTAAAACCCAACTGTCTCTGGCTCACTTAATGACAATGACAAATCTGTTGCAGAAATATATGCACTGGGGATCAAACCCCAAAAATGGAAAATCCTCTTACAGCAGCGATTCCCATGAAATACACATCATAAAATCACAATATGTAGAAAAAAAAAGCGGCCATGATAGCTAATGAGGGAGAGTTCCACCAACGGATTTTACAACAAATGATTTATTTGGGCACAATCAAGAGTTAGAAAAGACTTGATCAACAGTGTGAAACCACATCGACTTCATCAGCAGCATCTTCACTTCTATTTCTTAACCTGGCCGTCCATCAGATCCTTCGCTTCATTTATCTTTGCGGCTAGGTAGGGAGAGCCACCTGGGAGAACACACACACACACACACGTACAGAGTTTGTACTTTCTGAAACTACAATCTCCTGCAAAGCAACATAAGGCAATGTTTGACTAGAACTGTATTTGCTGCCTGGCTATATCAGTTTGTTGAGCGCTTCACTGTAGCCTAAAGCCTCTGGAAAGCACTGGGAACTGATGGGGACTTGATTTCAAAGTGGATCAAGGCTTTGGTTTACCTCTGTCTGGGTGGTTTAGGATCATCAGTTTTCTGTGGGCTTCTCTGATCTTATTCTTGTTGGCTGTGGGACTGGAAGACAGAAATGGAACAAATGTGAATTATTAATAGTAGTAGTATTAATAGTCTCATTTTCTTCTGTGGTGGTGGTAGGGCTGGGGGTGGAGTGTCTGCATACCTGACACCTAAAACCAGAGCAGCTTCTCTCTTGGTCATCTTTGGTTCAAATCCACCTTTATAGTATCCTCCACCAAAAGCCTGCAACAACACATACAGTCACACAACTCTGCTCTGTCACCCAGGTGAGAAATTCACTCCTGCCAATGGCTGGTGAATTATGGAATCCACCAGCCTCTGCGACCAGCAAGCAAAAAAAAGTTAACTTTCCTGAATTGCCATTCAGAGAAATAGTGTGTGTGTGTGTGTTTGCCATCTTACAGTCTTGGGGAAGCTCTGAAGGGCCTGTTTCACCTGAGGCTCCATGTGTTTCATGGCCTGCATGGCATAGCGACCTGGGAAAACAGGAGAAGCATGCAGCCAGAGATGTACTGGAGGGTAAACCCACCTCAACACACAGATACAGCAGTTCAGTTCATGTGGGGCCAGCTAAACACAGCTGTACAGAAGAGACTTCACAGGAGAACTTAAATTCTGACATGGTCTGACAGGGCTAATGACAACTGTCAGCATGCTGCATTTGAATAATGTCCCTTTCCTTGCTTTTATAGGAGTTATTTACCTGCAAATCCTGCTGCAGCTAGTGCCAGTCCCACAGCCACCATGGAACTGGCCTGTGGACGAGAGAGAGAGACAGAGAGAGAGTGAGAATTACTTGGATCTAATGAAAATCCCCAGTACCTGCTAGTTACATGTCCTGGCTGTTGTAATGTAAACAAACAGCACACCACTGCCTTAACTAACATTAGCTAAGCCGGGCAGACTAGCAGTTTTAGCTATAACACACTGCGGTTATTTTAAAATAATACTATGGAGTTTCTCCACCATGCTAACTGTCTGGCTAGTCCAACTAATGGAATGTTAAATTGCCTTCGGTCACGTCAAGAGTGTCATGCACATTTGGACAAAGTTAAAGCTAATATTAGCCAGCTAACGTTAGCGAGCTAGCCAGTAAACTCATGAGCATGCAGCGACTTTGGCATTATCCATCCAGCCGGTAACCCTGAAGTCCAACTCACCATGTTTCTGTGTTATGTAGATTAGATTAGGATCATAATTTTTGACCTCTCATGTCTTCATCGCTCTTGTCGAAATGTTTCTGCCGGAAACGGCACGGTGTTGTCGTAAAATCTGTACACAAATCGGCCTCCCCCTCCTGTCAATCTCCTTGAGAAGGTGGCGGTAATGCACCAATAAGCTGGATGCCAACCGCCGAAAAACAAGAAGAAGAAGAAAAAGTCAATCTCCTTGGCCAAACCTGTAGTAAAGTCAGAGGACCTGCTGTAAATATGTTAACATGAAAGTAGCTAGTTGAAGTCGGTTGAAGTACATTTAATGATGCTTGAGAAAATCACAGAGATAAATACAAACAATTGTTGGTTTGTTTTATGCACGCTAATCTTGCATTTAAGTGACATTCACGTGGTTGCCAATGTCATAAGGTAAATTACATGGCACTGAGCCCCGATACGTGCCTTTCTTTAATATGGAGAGAACGACACACTGAACTCCATTCACTAATCTGACAGTTTAATGTTGCTTTGCTCTTCGGCGAATGCACACACCTCAGAAAACACTACTGGAGGCCTTTTACAAATCACTAGAATCCACTTTTCAGTTCGGCATACGTACAGCACACCAAGTTGCGCTTATTTGAATTTAATTTAAACTTTTAAATAGCCTGTGGAGCGTTGCGTTGCCTGGTCTAGCCAAACTGGCTAGGGAGCAGCGGCAAGTGTGAAACAATTACAAAAGTTCAGATTTTATTGAAATAAAGTGCTGCTTGGTGGATCATTAAATGGCCAATTTACCAGAAGACCCCCCCAAAATTGTAAAATGTTCTGCCTGGTATGTGCTTTTGCCTGGAAACAAGGCAGCATTCAACTGTCAAATTTCTTGAAGGGAATTTGTTCCTTTAGAAGATGTGGCACCCAGTAGAACCAGCCAGATAGTAGAACAAAGTTCATTCATATAGAGAGCCTAAGTCCCTCCCCTTCCGGTGGACCACCATGGGACCTTATTTCGGAAAAAATATGTACGGTAGTCAACGGCGAGAGACAAATAATTGTTTGATCCCGTTTGAATTGTGCCATGAATTACACATATGATGTTTTGTCAATTTAAATGATAATTTTACAAGTCAAGAAAGTCGCAGTTTGTGGTAAAACTGTTGAACTATAAGACTGTAAAAATACGTAATTAGAAAGACTACACACCCAAAAGTCGCGCAAGTGACGTAACTTCCTCTCTCCACAAGCTACCCAGAGCCGCTGAAGCTAAGTCCCTCTCAGATAGCAGGAGTATTACACACAACCTGGAAGGTAGACAGTAAGAACGGATTTAAACTGGTTTAGGATAGTTTTAGTACAGTGGGGGCTAACGTTAACGCGATGCCTGTGTGTGTTTCCTATGTTTCGTTCCATGTTGGTGTTGGTGACGTATATTGTGCGAGACGAGAGATGTAGTTCACTGAGCGGTTTCACACAAAACTAAACGTTACTGTACTGTTTTACAACAAACTGCGACTTTCTTGACTGCAAAATTATCTTTTAAATTGACAAAACATCATATGTGTAAGTCATGGCACAATTCAAACGGGATCAAACAATTATTTGTCTCTCGCCGTTGACTACCGTACATATTTTTTCCGAAATAAGGTCCCATGGGGGACAGCGGAAGGGGAGGGACTTAGGCTCTCTATAGTCCTCTGACCAATCCTATAGAAGCAGATGCTATAGAGAGCCTAAGTCCCTCCCCTTCCGCTGTCCCCCATGGGACCTTATTTCGGAAAAAATATGTACGGTAGTCAACGGCGAGAGACAAATAATTGTTTGATCCCGTTTGAATTGTGCCATGACTTACACATATGATGTTTTGTCAATTTAAAAGATAATTTTGCAAGTCAAGAAAGTCGCAGTTTGTTGTAAAACAGTACAGTAACGTTTAGTTTTGTGTGAAACCGCTCAGTGAACTACATCTCTCGTCTCGCACAATATACGTCACCAACACCAACATGGAACGAAACATAGGAAACACACAGGCATCGCATTAACGTTAGCCCCCACTGTACTAAAACGATCCTAAACCAGTTTAAATCCATTCTTACTGTCTACCTTCCAGGTTGTGTGTAATACTCCTGCTATCTGAGAGGGACTTAGCTTCAGCGGCTCTGGGTAGCTTGTGGAGAGAGGAAGTTACGTCACTTGCGCGACTTTTGGGTGTGTAGTCTTTCTAATTACGTATTTTTGCAGTCTTATAGTTCAACAGTTTTACGACAAACTGCGACTTTCTTGACTTGCAAAATTATCATTTAAATTGACAAAACATCATATGTGTAATTCATGGCACAATTCAAACGGGATCAAACAATTATTTGTCTCTCGCCGTTGACTACCGTACATATTTTTTCCGAAATAAGGTCC
Source organism: Centroberyx gerrardi (assembly GCF_048128805.1). Classification (NCBI taxonomy): domain Eukaryota; kingdom Metazoa; phylum Chordata; class Actinopteri; order Beryciformes; family Berycidae; genus Centroberyx; species Centroberyx gerrardi. The sequence goes on from NC_136005.1 coordinate 30,140,068, forward strand.
CATGGTGGTCCACCGGAAGGGGAGGGACTTAGGCTCTCTATGGGTGCCATATCTTCTCAAGAACTATGAAGTGTTATTTGCAAATACAGTGAACTTATGGCACTATAAGCCAAAATATATAAACATTTCAAAAGCACCTTTTTTGTGTATGCCCATAGTTGAGGGTGCCAAAAGTTTCTGGACGTATAAAGGTTACATTCAGTAAAATGGTCATTATTCATATTTAGTCAAACATTTGATGAATGGTGATCCAAGCCTATAGGATGGATGGTCCCATGAAACTGACTCACAGGCCGTGATCAGCATTTATACCATTGAGAGCTTAAAGAAAAACCTAAAACCCTAAAAAACAGAAAAGAAAACTCACCCCAAAGCACTTTAACACTATTAAAAGCAGCTATTGGTGATGTATCATACATTTCTGGGTTCATTTTATTAATTAATGGTGTATTTGTCTTATTCCCGTAGATAAATGGCCAAACATAGATGATGTGGCGCCACGTCAAGATATGTCCAGGGCAGCTACAATGGATAGCAGAAAACTTTTCAGGTATCTGAAAAATCAACAGCAAACTGGTCAGGTTTTGGTGTCAGTCCCTCAGAATGAAAGAGCGAGGGCTTCTTTCTAGACTCACCATTTGCCACCGACACTCAACAATCTTACAGGGAGAAATCCATCGTAGAAGAGACAGAGAGACCAATTTCTCCACCAACTGTAGCCTCAATAGACCAGAATGCAATGCAGCAACAAGACATGTTGACTTTTGAGTAAGGGGCATGACATGACTCGCTTTTTCTTGACTGGAAAAACTCACTCTCTTGTTCTTACTATGCTGTCACTATTACTATCATTATCACTCTCCCCACCTACACTTGTAGCCCACAGCTGAGTGCAACAAGTTCACATAAGATAAGATAAGATAAGATAGCACTTTATTGATCCCCTTGGGGAAATTCAGGTGCCGCAGCAGCAATTGACGGACAATACCAAAGAAGTAAAGTATGTCAAGTACAAGGTAATAAAGAAATAAAGTAAATAGCTACTAACATAGAATAAAGGTAATGAACATAATATACAACAATAGAGACAATAGAGATAGTGCAAATAATGTAAATAAATGCAAATAATAAATGCAATTCGGATAGTTCCATGGATATATTCCTGAGGTACATTGTATCCCTGTGCAATAGTCAAGAGTCAAAGGTCAAGAGTTCAAGTTATTAGTGCCGGTTAGGGATCCTGGGTCCAAGTGATTGATTGTGCAGGTTGGGTGGAGGGTAGGGGTCTGGGAGATGGTCCAGGCACCAAGTTGTAACTGCTCCTCATCATCCTCAGCTCATCGTAGAGAGGGTGAGAGGGGTTCTCCAGGATGGCATTGATCTTTCCCCTCATCCTCCTCTCTGCCACTGCCTCCAGACTGTCCAGTTTGAGTCCAACAACAGAGCCGGCCTTCTTCACCAGCTTGTTCAGTCTGTTGGCTTCCCCTGCCTTGATGCCACCTACATTCTCTGGAGGTTTTCGGGAAATGTAGGAAATCACTAACTGAGGTAGAAGTAGAGGTAGAAGTAGAGGCAGGTTGAGGGAAAGTGGGTACACCAGAAAAGTAAATTACAACACTTCATAACTCCTGGAATGCATTGAACATCACAGACCAATGATATATAACAGTGTATCTGAGGGTGGAATTTTATCTATAGGCTTCATGCTTCTTTGAATATGTGTCAGTGTAACTAACCATGACTAATACAGCACATGCAGGCCTAAAACAGTCTATGGGCTGCTGTGATATGCATAATAACAAACAGGTAAAACAGACTGTGTAGGCGACAGCACAGGCCTAAAGCAGCGGCTGTATGCTGCAGTGGAGTGCAGCTCCCACGGCTAAGACCCAGTCTGCAGGCTCCAGTATATGGAGGCAGGCACCCTGGCTCGGGCTGACGGCTAGTTATAGCACTGAAGTTGCCGTGAACATCTGCAGGCTGTCTGTGCGCCCGCAAGGAGCAATTTAAAAACCCGAACGCGCCCCTGCTGCGTCTCCCCTTCTACCACTGGAACGGAACAACGAACAACAATGGGACGGCGAAGGGCCTAATTATTGCCCCTATCATTTGCATAATTACAATGTTTTTCCGAAGCGGGGCGCAGTATAGAAATTGTAAATTGTTGTGGACCTGCTGTCTTTTCTTTAGCGGGAGTCGGGTTTAAACGGAGGGAGCCGGGCGCCCGCTAGCCAGGCAGCCAGGCAGCCGGGGCTCAGGCACGAGGTCCCAATCAAGCCAGCCTCACAGACTGCTCATTCAATAGGATTTAAAAAGCCAACTGTGTGGAGAAATGAGAGTTTTGCCCCCCAAATCATATGGAATTACAGTGCTGCTTGCATGTGGGGGGGTGGTGGGTGGGGAGGGGGGAGGGGGGATTGGAGCCAGTGGTGGGCACAAAAACCCACAGGAAGCAGCTATTTCTGTGTGTTTTATTAACCCAACCAAGCAATTTAATTCTTTTGTTCGGGGGAGTTCTACTTCATTGATTAACAAAAGCGGGGATATAATTTTTTTTCAGCCCCTTTTGAAAAGCCTGAAATGTCAAGCCTTTTAAAGGAGATTATTCTGCCTGCGCGCGCTGAATGGAGCCCAGAGTAACCTTTTGTCTACAATTAAATATTCCGGCATAAATATAAAAGAAAATCAGAGATGGGGAAAGATTGAGTCAGGAGAGATTGGAGAGGTAGATCCTCAGCCCCGATAGTGGCAGCAGCCCCGGCTCTAATTAGATATGCCAGGCGGGCTTGTGAGCAGTCACTCCTCCACAGCACGCCGAGAGAGGAGGCAGCCTGAGAGAGAGGAGTGAGAGAGAGAGAGAGAGAGGAGACCTATCTGCTCATCTGCCTGTCCAGCGCCTTCCTCTGGGCATCTGCGAAAAAAGGTATTTTCGGGAGACTTTTGTTTTGTTTTCCCTCCCCCCCCTCGCCGTTTATTTGTTTTGCTGCCGGAGAGGGGGGGGGGGGGGGGGGGGAGCGTAAAAGGCAATGCCTTCTGGGAACTGCATAAACAGAGAGGCTGAATAAAAAAAAAAGTTGCGAGATTTGTTTATGATGCGGAGGAGCGATGAGGAATGACAATAAGACACTTTGGGGACGGCGAGAGGGGTTTGTTGGACTCGGGAGGTGGGTTGGAGATGGTGTGTGTGTGTGTGTGTGTGTGTGTGTGTGGGGGGGGGTGATATTAACTTTTGAGCCATGCCATGTTGCATTTTCATTGTGTTTTGTGGAGTTTGCGTTTGTGATGATGCTGAAGGTGACCTGCATGCTATATGTTAGAACATATCAGTGAACTATGCATTCTCTTCTTGGCTACTTTTTAATGTGTTGATAAAAGTTTGGATCAGAAGTTGTTGAGACTTAGGGAAACTAAGGGACAGAGAAATTATACTCGTTGTGATGGATGGTGCTGTGACCTCTTGGTCGCCCGTTAGTGGATCATTCTCCTGACCAATCACTCGCCGGAGTGACTTAACGAGAGGGACTCCTTTCTGCCAATAGGAGTAGTGCTCATGGCTTTTTGACATCATACTTCCATCCATCTCTAGCTTTTGACCCATACTCATATTTCATCCATGCATCCAGTCGTGTATTTCTTTAGTCTTCCCTCTCTAAACAAGCTTACCTGAGATGTTTTTTTCCCCATTCTGGAGTCTGTTTGCACTGCTTTAATTTTCACGTGGGGATTTAGTAACTTGTCTTTTCAGTCGGTGTTGTCTGTGTTTACTTCTAAACAGTCTTTACCCTTAGATACTGACTGATCTGGTCTAATAAGTCACGTCCAAATGTTAGACAAAACTTGTTTCTTTTGATTCTTCGTCGGAGAGCAAGTTTCATAAGTGCTGTTGCTGGTTTTTGATCCATTGGAAACTGGATTTCTAGGCATCAGTGGAGAAAGCTTAATATTATTATGTAGCAGAGGAATGTGTGTGAGAGCAGTCTCACGTGAGTGATCTGTGAATTGTTGCACATTGCTAATGAGCACAGTCAGAAATATGACCACATATTTTTGGAGTCATAGATTCTGATGTTATTGGAGACTGAAGCTAGAGGATGAAAAGATTTGATGTGTTGTTGTTGGTGAGAGAGAGAAAGGACTCGGATCCTCTAGTCTTTTAATTGACTGCAAATTACAGGCAAACTGAATGAATATTATATTATTATTTCAAATTGTTTCAAGAGCCTCTCTTCAGCAAAGTCGCCTAAAGCAAGTGGTAGTTGTGTTTTTTTATTTGCAAGCTACTCAACTAATGCTTCAGTACCAATACTGGAATTTGATATCGGACCAATACCAGGCAAGAACAGGGTATCGATATTAGAGAACTTCCCCACTACTAACATCTCTATTTAGCCATTTGGTGGATGCTTTCAAAGTCCTAACTCTGGCTTTGTTGAGTGACGTGCTCTCTTCACTGAGCTAAGATAACATATGAATGTATCTGTTTTCAACTAGATTATAGAGTAGATGAAATCACCACAGACTCTTAAGTGTATGAGGAATGGAGGCAACAGGTCGATCAAACAGGTCAAATGACTTTTCACTGGTAGTGTAGTCTAATAGTTTACTCAGACTGTGAATTCTGGTTCATCAAGAGTCTCCAAATTATTAGAAGTTTGTTTCTTAGGCTACTTTATGTTCCAAAGTCCCAATTTCCCGGAAATGCAAGGAAGGATAAATAAAATACTGGGATATTGTTGGTTAGTCAATGAAAAGAAGAATGCAAATGTCCTTTTGAAATGATACCACAGCAAGAATGTATTCAATAATTTTAGACTTTTTCTTTTCCAGGCTAGTACCCCAGTGGGTGGGAAATATATTTTTATTGGCATTTCTATTAATTGTAACACGGTATGTTAGCACTTTTAGCATTTGTCATTCAAACCAATTGCTACTGCTAGCCTTTACCTCTTCTTCATTGAAACCCTCTGTTATGTCTCTTGCCTTGGGACCCAGGCTCATTAACTCAAAGTATTTGGGTCCTGAGCAACAGTTTAAAACAAGTTCTGTACATTCCCACAGCACATTCTTAGCTTTGCAAGATACAGCTATATAGCTAAAGATGATGTTAAAACACACTGTAAAGGTAGAAATATCAGCCATAATCCATCAGACAGGGTTGAGAATTGTAACAAATTCTACCCCACCCTTTGGTAGATAAAAAAAGAAAAAGGAGGAATAGAGGATGGAATAGTTGCTTCTGAATAAAGAATATTATATAGAATATAGATACTTGACGTTGTGTGAAAACTTGCAGATAAGGTGTGAAAATTCATAGTTTTGTGGAAATTAATTTTCTCAGGTGATGTAAGCCGTGATGAAATTTGATAGAGGAGTGAAGTGTCTCACCCTGACTGATTGACCTGAATTTGCCTCTTGGTGAACACGGTGATGTAGCATTGGTGCCACAGGAAAATAATCTGCATCTAGATCTCAGTATATATTAGCTCCCTTGTTCATTGTAGTGCAGTGAGGACTAACCTGTCACATAGGGGGCCACCAGGGGCCCCATAATCTCAAGAAGCCAGCCCCAGCACTAGGAAAGTAAAAAAAAAAAAATGGTATATCAGCTATTTGTGGAATTTAAAATGTGTCCTGCACCAATAAAATTACTTTTCCCCTTGTCTATTTTTGTTTATAGCAATCTTTTATGTCATTATTTCAGGTTATTACTCCAAAAACATGAATTCCTGACCAACTTTTCCTCTATAAGGTTGGCAATCGTCCATACCTGCTCTCATCTGTCAGAGCCTGTATATCTGTCTGGTTCCATGTCTTTGCTGTCTCCTTGTGAACTCATCAACTCATTAAAAGTCCCATATTCTCCACTTTCCAGTGTTGTATTTTGTGTCTTGAGGTCCATTCAAAGCTGTGTGTGTGGTGTCATGTACCAAAAACGCTCTCAATCCATTTTTACACGTTCATTTCCAGCATCTCTCTGAGCCTTACCAAGAACAGGCTGTTTCTGTCTCTGTGTCTTCAAGGCTCATTAATATTAACGACCCTCTGTTCTGATTGGCTAACCGTTTCAAGAGTGAAACGTGAGACACCGCGGCCCGGCAGCTACAGGTAGGGAAAACTCTCCGGTAATAAACAATGACAACCGCTCAACCGCTTTGAAAAAAACACTTTGTTAGTCTATTATTTCTTACAAAAATGATAATGAGCGAACCTTTGTGACGCCACAAAGTTACGGAAGTCCAAACGGCTTGTTTAGATGCTCGCTTTTCTAATATGGATCTTTTATAATCAAAGAGGCAAGGGAAATCCTGATATGGATCATATGGGACCTTTAAGATAGGCTAGTAAACTACACTTGTCTTATTTGGGGCTTATTTGATTGAGCAATCAATGTCGCCACGTAGTCTGTATGACTTTCATTGTGTTCAACCTGTCTTTTTAGCCCTATAGTTAAATTATTAGTAAGCTACTCAATTAATGATGAAAGGGAACACAGTGCACAGCACCATTTAGTTCAAGTGGTGTTTGATCTTATCATCGCTGAGTGCAGACAGAGAGGAGGCGGACACTCGACCCGGCCTTACGCCAGTGGCCTAACTCATTACCTACTCTCATCATGTAGTGGTGGCCCACAAGATTTCAAAAGAGCTTGGGCCCTGACCCATATTTTGAAAAACCAGGATCGAGACAAGCCCAAATGACCTCAAGATGTTACCGTGATCCGTTTGCACTTTCTTGCGTCTTGAGTCCGAACGCAGCTCCTTCAAACCCTTGGAGGAAATCTTGACCACGCATTGTTCTGCAAGAAGTGACTGGACAAAGTGGGTTGTGATGCGATGGCTTTCTCCTTGAGTTTCTCACTCAAAAGTTCATTGGTGTTGTTCAAAATCAACTTAGACCTACTGTTTTCTGTGTTCCTGTGGCAACCAGTGCTGATAAAAAGCCACCCTGCTGTATCATGCAGTGTGTTTGTTAGGGGTGTAAACCTCAGGCTTTACTACGATTTGATACGATTTCGATTCTTAAGGAAATGATTCGATATTTGGCGATAACACAAATTTTGCTCTGATACGATTTAGTGACATATGATCGACATATATATTGTGATCCAACCACATATTTCAATTAAAACATTTTGTAATGCATTCAAAGTGCTAAATTTCTCTCAAGTTAAAGTGCAAATGGCATGAACTTTTGGTTAACATAGAGAGGCCTGAGATGAGTACCACTATCTTTCAATTTTGACTACAAAAAACAAACAAACAAACAAACAAAAAAAACCCCAGCAGAAACTCTCTTGGTCCAGTACACTCTTAGTGCAACATAAGTGTACTGGACCAAGAGAGTTGCAGATACCTTGTCAGGCGTAGTAGTGTTTTGAATGTCGATGCCATGTTTTATTTTGAGGTGACCAGCAGGTTTGTAGTATTGCCAGTGTATTTGACTTCCAATTGACACTGTTATATCACATATGTTTTCACTGTCTCTCCTTCTTTCTTACGGAATCCAAAATATTTCCATACAGCGGATTTGTTTCTGAGAGGCGAGCTTACAGAGTGGGGGCGGGTACAGACCAGGTGGAAGATTTGATTTGATTGCGATTTGATTGCGGTGGCTCGGAAGGGACCAACGACACCAATACCAATTATACATTTAATGTATAATTGTAATCTTATATTATGATTTATTAAATAAATCGATATCTGTCCTTTGCATCGATTGAATTGGATCTTTACCTTTAGAATTGATCTATGGATCCAGACTGATGTAACATTACACCCCTAGTATTTGTTGGGTTTGTTCGATCCACATAAGAAGTAGGAAGCCATCGCAGCCTGTCTTCAACCACCCGCTTCTTCTGGTGAAGATTTCCTCCAAGGTTTTGAATGAGTTGCGTTCGGACTCAAGTAAATACACATGAATTGCAATGACATCTAGAGGCTCTTAGATCTAGATCAAGACTGGATTTCATACTGGCATTTGGTTTATTGGAGAATTTGTAATTATAGTACCTTCACCCCAACTGTGTCTACCCTAGATCTTCTGCTGCTTTGCTCCTTCTGTCACCTAGTCTTTACCCTAAACCCAAATCCTAACCCTAAACTAACCTCAACTTTAACTCTTACTTAATCTAAACCTAGTCCTAATTCTAATCTTCACCCTAAACCCAAATCCTAATCGTAAACTAACCCCTTAAATAAGAGAACAGCAGCAAAGTGTTCCTCACTTTGAAGGATTTTGCTCCTCTTTCTATCCTTGTGAGGACATTTGGTCCTCATAAGTCTAGATATATGAACACACACACACACACACACACACACACACACACAGAGGCATGCATGCACACACGCTTACACACACACATAAATCAAACGTCGCCTCTATCCCGGCAGCTTGCGGCGTCCCAGAGGGTTTTATCGGGGCTTTGGAGGGCTGATTGGAGGAGACGGCAGTAATGGCTGCAGGTCGCGGGGTCGCAGCCCTGTTATGATAACTAAACACTGGGGTCAGATGCCTAAACGGCAGTCCGCTCTGCCTGCTGATGCCGCCCGATAACAGCAGATGAATATTACCTTGTTATGTCGCAGTTCAAGGCAAAATATAGAATTCTCTGTTTGCTCAATTTCCATACTGAACGCCAACTGGCCTATTCCCCAACGTGGAAACGAACTGACCCAAATCACCTTGGACAATTTCAGAATTCAGCTGTGTATACTCAGTAGTGTTATTATAGTTTGCAATTTTGTATTTCAATTTCACTGTAGTTTTAGTTATTTTAGTTTATTCCATATTTTTGACCCAAAATCATTCTCTTGTTTTACCCCGCACATAAACCAAAAGACAAAAACTACAAACATTTCACAATGTCAACATTTCAACATTTTAGTTTTACAAGTAGACAAGATAGTTTTAGTTTAGTAAAAAAAAAAAAATTGCTTTTTCAGTCTCTTTCATTTTATTTTCAGCTTAAGACAAATCATTTTAACACCTCGTTTTTTGTCTTAGCTTTAGTTTTTGTCGACAATAATATCCTTGATACATCATTTGCTCTTGAGATGTGAGTGAAGGGTTAGCTAACATGCTTTCCCCATGATTTTTAACCGACTTTGCAGCCTACACAGTAACAGTGCGGTGACCCAGGCTGATTTCACAGGGCTATCGCACATGTATTAGCTCAGCGCAGATAGCAATATAACCACATTTTGATGTAAAAAACTCAAATTTGATGATGGCGATGGGTGTTTTGGAGTGGATCGTCTCTTTAACCTTGAGCGCACTTGCTGAGGTCTTGGTGAGAAGAAACCTGAACACGAGATATTTACCGGTGTGCGGGAATAAAGTCTGTTTATTTATGCTAATGAGGCGTTCAGCAGGTCCAGAGTGACTGATGAGGAGACAAGTTGACGATACGCAAACTAACTTTAGGATCCCCAAGCAAATTATGCATGAGATGACTGCTGTTTGTGCTTTATTTAGGCGTCACAGTGTTGTTTTTGCAGACAGAAACAGTCAAACACAGAAAGACAGACGAGCAGCTGGACCGGCTGGTAGGCAAACAGACACATAGGCCGGCAGACAGACTCACACAGGCAGACAGAGCGTGTATAAATCTGGCATAATGCTGATTTTTTACTTTTCGCCAAAGAGGACTGCTAGCCTGGCAGAAAGGAAACAAGAATTATTCAATCAAACAGCTCTCCTCCCGTATCCAGATTTGACTCCAGCCGCATAAAGCCGGGCCGCATAATCCTTTTATCAAACCTACCGATGGAATACTCTTATTGGAAATACCCAGAGAGAGAGAAATAATATTAAGGTCATTTCTATCTGTAGTTTATTTTCTCCTTAAAAAAAAAAAAAAAAATCGTCCCCCTGCTTTCCCCCGTTTTTATCTTGAGACAATAATTACTTCAGGTTTTTTGCGGGAGGGAAGACCTGGCTGCTGATTATGAATGTTCCCTGACCACTGGGGGAATCTCTGCCCTCATCAGTAATAACAGAATCAAATTGTCCTCGTTTTTTTTTTTTTTTTTTTTTTATAACCGGCGTCTCCACCCCAGTGCCCGAGCAGGTTGGAGGGAAAATGCAATGCGGGACTGCCGGTGATGACGACGGCCCGCCAGAGGAATAATATCTCCAGAGTGGGAGATATGGAGGCTGAGAGAGCGGCTGTTCTGTCTCTGTCAGCGTTTTACAGCTTTATATCGCAGCTCACTGGGTTAAACTGAGGCTGTCTTTGTGTGTCTGTGTGTGTGTGTGAGTGTGTGTGCAGACCAGGGTTTCTCTGGTGTTGTGTTAAAACAATATTCCACACTAGGATATTATCTCTTTTTAACATGCCTATACCTCCAGAGGGCCCTGCAACTTTGGCTGTACAGGAATTGTTAGTCGCTACAAACGTTCCGGCTTTTTCTTCCCCCCCCAGTTCTCAGTTTCAACAACTACAATGGCTTCAACAAGCAAAATGAAACAATATTTTTGAAATAGGCCTACTTTTAGACTAGACTAGGCTTTCAAAGCAAACTGAGTGAGTGGTGACTAATATCGTCCATAATTGACACTGGTGTTCCACTCTGTGATCCAGCATTTTGAAGCACAACACTCCCTTCAGGGACTTGGAGTGTCTCACCATTATCTAAATATGAAAAGGAAATAAAATGTTCTGACATATTTTTGCCAGTGAGACAATAGGCTATATTGTAGCCCAAGTGTGTAAATGGGGTGAATATGTTTGCAAACTAGATTTTTCTGTGATTGTCATTTTTCATTTCCACTCCACTTGGAGAGAAATGAGAACTGATTTTCAAAAGCAAAAGAAAAAATGTGGAAAAAGTCAAGGGCCTGTGTGTGAAGGACTCTCCATAGTCAGAATGCAAGTGCAGGTAGACTTTAATGACAACTGAATAAGGCTTGGTACAAAGTGTTAAATCAAAACTTCACAAGCTTAAATGAGAATTGATATGAGAAATGGGGCACAGCAATAACACAACAGAACCTAGTGCAATGCTACCCAAGGAGAAACTGAAACAAAGGGGGAATATAAAGGGGTTCAATCAGTCCTTGATGATGAGAAACAGGTGTGGATGATTAGTAGACCGGTGAAGCTGAGTGCTGATAGGTTGTAGTGGGAGGCAGTGGAGATGAGGGCGTGACACAGTGTATGCTGGATGTCATTATTGCCTTGACCAATTATCATAATTTGAACCACAAAATCCTGTATCAGCAGGGCTTTACATGGCATTGGCAAAAGACTGTCATGGTGGTCAGAAAGTAAGGTAACATGGCATAAGCAAAGCAAAATTGCGGTTACAACACTGACATTGTCACTGCTCCCCTAACCCTAACCCTAACCCCATTCTCCTAGCAGGGCTTGTTATTAACACTAGCCAGTAACCACTGGCAAAATGCTGTTTGGCTACCAACTTTACTTGCAACTTTGGTATTCAGCCTGTCATGAAGTGTCAATGAAGTCTCATGAAAACTGGCTGCTAAAAAATAAGTTGGTTGGTTGAAATATTGAATCCACTTGCCAAGTATGTCAGTTGAAATTTACTTGCTTGCCTAGCTTTCTGGTAAATCTTTGATTTAATTAATTTTGTGGTGCAAAACAAGCAAAGTGAAAGCAAACACAGTCTGTCTGTCTGTCTGTCTATTGGCAGGCTGTACATCTGGAGAGCAAATCAGTGTTTACCACAGCTCCTTCTGACATCATAGTCACATTTTACCATCATCTCCAGGCCAGACCACGATTCAGTTTTCCATCCACTGCCTATCGCTCCTCTTTGAACACAACATAGAGGATGTCAGTCATGTCTGGTCAAACCATTGAATTCTCAAAACATCAATTCAGATTGGATAGTCCAAGAGTAAAAGTCTTCCTTACAGTGCCAATATACTGAATCCTAACAGACAGGTGTAACCATGTTAAAGGTCCCACTCTGTGCACTACTGCTACACTTCTGCTCCGCCCCTGAGGGGACTTGTTTGGAGAGTGCACACTTGGGCTGCGGTCGAATAGTCAAAAAAATACGTCCTAACTCCTATTCCTAACCACTTTTCCTTGACCTCGTTGGAAAACGTCATGAGGTCAAGGAAAGATGTGAAGGAGAATTCATAAGGACTTAGGAAAAGACAACCGCGGTGCTAAGAGAATCCGACTGCACTTACACTAGGCTACGTAATTATGCAACGGCGGATGTTAATGACGTGGGTCTGCCGTGGTGAAACTACAATGTTCCGGAGATGGACTACTAAAAGCGCATCTTAGATACTTCGCCCCGTGCGTTCTTACCGTGTTGTTTCATGCAGGCTATATAAACGTGGACAACCCAGTGAAAAATATTGCTTCATCACCAAGGTTGGAATTGAAATAAAAAAGGAATATAGGCTACCAGTCACAAAAGTGAAACGGGTTAGGGGTTGTCACATTGAGAATGGTTGCTCACGCTCACCCTCCTGTCCACTCATATTTATCGACATGAATCCCAATTAGTATGATTGTATGAAAATTATTGTTAAATTCATGCAAGATAGGCATAACTTGTTAGGCCTACAAATCTGCTACTGTACATATCATCATTCTTAAGTTTCAAACATGTTGAATTAAAAACATCATCTGGCTAAAGACGTCTCATATCCCTTTTTCTTGAAAGACAGACTTCTGTGTTATGGTTAATATGCTGACTATGATCTGATTATAAGCCTATGCATATAATAGCTTAAGAACCACCACACAACTCAGTAAACACCTTGAAATGTTGACTTGATTGTGCTTTGAAGTTGTTATGGCTGATACAGGCCTTTATTAAGGCAAGGGTTTCAGCATCTGTGACTGAAGTAAAATTAATTAATGATATTCCTAAAGGCTGGCAATACAACAACGCTCAGAATGAAGAAGTAACTAATGCAAACTGAGCATAGGTTACGCTACGTTAACTTCACTTTGATCATTTTACAACAGCAGCGTAACGTTCATAGTTCGCCTCTATGGGTTTAACATATTGGTGACAGTTCAAAACATATAAGCATATTAGCAAGTTATGGCATAAGATGGAACATGCTTAATAAGCAACGGTAACTTGCATGATGATCTGCGTCCCTTGTCGGTCATCGTTTGTTTTCGTGAACGGCCGAATGGTGCGTCGTTGCTGCCGCAAGAATTGTGGGACGTCATTATCTCCTTTCCTTTCGTAAAGGATGGTCCAGTGTATCCTATGCTAAAGGAGCTAAGTAAGGAAGCACTGAAGCACCTTTCCTTAGCATGTAGAGAATTCGAACAGCTCTTATCATGGCTGCCACTTAGGTACTTCCGGGTCATTTCACTCAGTTAGGAACCTTCCTAAGCAAAAAAGACTATTCGACCGCAGCCTTGGTTCACCTCTGAGCTGTCAGGAATAGCCTGGCTAGCTTTGTGTTTCAGTTCACCTGTGCAGTTTTGCCCTATATCAGCAAGAAAGAAAACAAAGAAGAGGCTGCAGTGACGACTGCAGCACAAATCCAGATGAGACGCAGGATAGATGCATGATGACGGATTCAGCGATGGCCGCTGATCCCAGATAGCAAACTTAACATTGCATCATCGCTGAATCAGTGGTAATGCCTCAACGCATCAATGTTCAGTGTTGTTCAAGCATTGATTTAACATCAAATTAACCATGCTTTATGTACAGCAGGACTCTATGGTGCCAGTAATTGATCTCAGCTCCTTTCAGTGGCTTTCAACTAACAAGTCACCCACTCAAGAAAAGTCAATTAAATCTCTTTCAGCCGGACATGAATTAAAGTTATTAGCAATGCAATTGTACAAGATGTATAATGCAAACTGAGAGAAAGGGACTGATGTTCATTGATTAGTTTACATCGAGCAGCAGAAGTTTTTCTCTGACTTGTCAGCTGGAAACTATGCGTTGGATCAGCATTATTTCAGGTTGCAAAACTGATTCTGAATCAGTACTATCAATGCTGATTCAGTGTTAATCTGGCATGTACATGATTGAAATGCTGCCTGTGAAATGTCCTTTTGTTGGGACTTCTGACGACGGCCACCATTGTATCACTCTAATGGAGTGAGACAGTCTTGGGAGTCAGATGTCTGGTCGGTGGATCCAGGCCTTCACTGACTCCTCGTCCATTAGTCTGTCTGGCCCGGGATGGCCAAGCTGTAGCCAGGTCCCAGATCAGCTCTTCCTTCAGACACACTGCGGTGATCTGGTAATGGGATAACATGTCATAGTTCACCCTTGCACTTGCCCGCTTTCCGCTGTGTATGTGTGAGATAGAGAAAGCAACTGAGCTCTGTGAGTCTGTGTGTGTGTGTGTGTGTGTGTGTGTGTGTAGACCTATAATTATCCTCCTGAGGAAAACAAGTGCAGAGTGAGTGGTCCATTGTGGCTGTAGAAACAGGATTATAGCCCGTGTTCCCTCTTGGAGAACAGAATGCTCCGCGCTTTGTGTTGGAAAATGCTTTTTTTTTTAGCTTGTTCTGAGCTGTTTGATTTGAGCTGTGTGTGTGTGTGTGTGTGTGTTGTCAAATCCAGCGGTCAGAGTGTGTCTCCTTTTATCAGTTCCCTTTCCTGTCCATTTTGTTGAATATGGTGCTCCGCTGTCTTGGAATGTGGCCTAGTGTAGGCCTTGGGCAGGTAGTTATTAATATGACAACCCACCAGCGCACACACACACACACACACACACACGCGTTCTCTTTCTCTCGCCCACAATCAAACACCTCATCTGGTTTGTTTTGATCAAGGCGGACGACCCAGAGAAATGCAAGGTGCAGAGACAAGGAGGGCGAGAGAGAGAAAGAGAGAGAAAGGGAGGCTTTCTCTCTCGGCGGGCTCCCCGTGTCAGCCGTGTAAGAAAGCCGCCAAACCAATAATTTTGTCAAGTTCTTTTTTTAGCGGCGCCGGGGCTGAAGCGTCCGCGGATTGCCACATGTATAAAAGGCGGCCCGGATAAAGCCATTCACGGCGCTGAATGAACACGCCATCTGTGGGGGCTTTTTCTTATTTCCTCTTCTTCTTTTCTTCCCCTCCTTTTCTCAAGCCTTGTAATCAAATTTGAGCAAAATCAAATGGCGGGAGGACGGAGGGAGGGAGGGAGGGAGGTGGCGGTGGCGGTGGTGGTAGTGTGGGGGGGGGGGTTCAATGAAAGTACCTTTTGTTGGTCTGAAACGAGCAAGTAATTTACAAAATGCCCTCCCTTTGTGCGGGGGGCTAAGGGAAGAAAGAAATCAGTAGCTTTTAGAAGCTAGGCCTTGCGCTGCGACGGGCAAGATAATGAAAG
This sequence comes from Centroberyx gerrardi, assembly GCF_048128805.1. Taxonomy (NCBI): domain Eukaryota; kingdom Metazoa; phylum Chordata; class Actinopteri; order Beryciformes; family Berycidae; genus Centroberyx; species Centroberyx gerrardi. The sequence continues at coordinate 30,155,350 of NC_136005.1, forward strand.
CCGTCTTGTGTTTGTGGGCTAGAGAGCATCTCAAAGGCAGACCGGGCCCCGGCTCAGGGTTAGCTCGGCTGCTGAAAAAAAAACAAAACACAACGCTCTCCTCTCTGTGTGTGTGCGTGCGCGTGTGTGTTTGTGTGTTTGGCGGAGAGAGCGGCGGAAAAACAGGACGGCTGTGCCCGGCTACGGTTGGCAGAGAGACTCCGAGAGAAGAGACGCCGAGGAGTTCTCTGATGCTGAGGAGAGAAGAGAGAAGGAGGGGGATGAGAGGA
>NC_136005.1:30160618-30173118 GCF_048128805.1 Centroberyx gerrardi
TCACAACTTTCAATGTGAAACAAGTGGCAACACGGTAGGGTGATGGATTTTTGGGTGTTCACCCCCGAAAACCCTGTTTCGCTTTTTCTAAGAGCTAACAGTTTTGGCCAGTCCCTCCCCGCGTTATGTCCCACCCCAACATCCTGTTTCAGTAGGAAATACATTGAAAATCATCAAAATGCCATTTACTTAAAGTTGAAGTTGTAAAGTTGTAAAGTTGCCAGGGCTTGTTTCACTTGAAGTTCGCTCTAAATGAAATCTATCTAAATGATTATTCCTTTTTTTAAATGTATTTTTATGATTATTATTTTTCATTTTTATTTTCTGTCACAAGTCATTATCAGATAGACTCCAGAACAAAAACATTTTACAAAATGAAACAGAACACAGACATTTTACAAAATGTCTAAAATGTTTTACTTGTTACCCTCGTCTGTGAGCGTGTGTGTGTGTGTGTTTGCATATTAGCCTTTGCATGTGCGACATGCATGTTTCTTGCTGTTCGCCCAGAATCAAGCTTTAAACAGGTGTATATCGGCCCCTTCATTTAAATATCCGCTAATACCTTTAGACTGGGAGTGTGCCGGGATTAACCCACGAGCTACTTTGTCTTAGCCGCCACTCCGTGTGGCTCCCGGGAGCCTCCTGAAGCCCTGCTAGCGGCGATAGCAGCCGAAATTAGGCGGCTTTCTGCCCCAAAGCCGCTGCATTAAGGCAGCCCTCACCTTGGCCCCCGCGGCTGCGTTAGCCCTGCGGCTAATCCAAGAGCTGGGGAAAGTCAATCAGCCGCTCCTTAAGCTAACTAAAACTACTCCTGCTCTGCCTTGTCTTTCCCAGATAAGGTAATGAGGATACGAGGGGGGTTAAGGTGAAGTTCGGTGGCCGTGTATTAGAGCTTCGGGTGCCGTGCGGAACGGATGACCAGTGGCTATCTCCAGTAAATACACCGGCTCTTAGGTGGAGGGGGTAGGAATCAGCACGGTATTGTCTTAAGGTGATAAGGCAATGAGAGGAGATGAGAGGCTTAGGGGGGTTGTATCAGTGGATGAGGATGGGGAAGACTCAAACAGTAATACCTGCTATCTCGATTTGACGCCTCAGGTTGGCCCCCCGAGCGGGCCAGACACTGTTAATATTCCCTATTGTCTTGTCCCGATAAGCTAATGAGGGTTAGCGAGAGGTGGCGAGAGCGCTAAGAGCCGCATTAGCGCACGGACAGGGACAAGGGCTGTAAGACCTCCGAGTCAGATAGGGCCAGTGGCTGATCAGGGCGGGAGTGGTGTTGTCCCACGCTGGGAAGGTAATGAGAAGAGAAAGTTAAAGTGAAGAGGTGGAAACAGGAGAGCCCTTTCCGAACAGGACTATTATGCGATTTGAATCCCCTGCCAATCTGCCATTTCTCTCATTTGTACAAATTCCAGTGCAAATTACCGACCGCATTTTGGTGAAGATGATACTCCTAATCCCGTGCAAATGGAACTCTCTGTAATTTCGGACGCAATTTGTTTTTGGCATGCAATTTCTTTTTCTTCTTCCTCTACACACGCGAATATGAAAACCAGCCATATTCATTCCCAGTAGGACTTACTGTAGATACGCAGGCAGGCCTATCGCTGTCTACACTGTGTTAATATTATCTGTTGTTGCATCCTGATATGAAAATGAGAAAACATGGTTAAGGTGAAGCTTGGTGGCTGTTCCTAAGGTTATTAATTGACAGTATTAATGGATGGTATTAATGGATGACCACCCAGCAGTCTCCTTGATTATTGTATCCACTTTTACTGCTATCTAGCTCTGAACCACAGCAAAGTGTTGTACTTTTCTGGTGTACCCACTTTCCCTCAACTTTCCTCCCTCGCCTAATTCTATTTCAGTTAGTGATTTCCTACGTTTCCCAGAATGCCTTTCAAACCGCCCCAGAGAAGGGCCATGAAGTGTTAGAAGGGGCGCTGACCTGGCGTGTTATTAACCAGGACATAAGATTCAATAAATGAAGAAAAACTATTGCCTTCACTGTCAGTTGGGCAAGTTGTGGTTCCTAAGTAGAAAACGTAGCAAACTGGCTGTTGGTTTTGCCGCTCTTTTGTCTCCTTCAGACGGTGCCAGCATTGGAAGAATAAACGTTGATTCCCCTGTTTTTGAACAGGTCTTGTCTGCTGCACGTTTAGCTTCGCTGTACTTTTCTTTTCTTACTGCTTTCCTCCATTGTTGCTGTCGCTGTGACTTCCCTGCACTGTGGCCACTAGCCTCACCTTGATAGCCACAACCAGCTCACTGCTGGCCATCCCCAACTTCATTGAAAAGCTAATTTCAGGCAAACTGGAGGGATTTAGGCATGGTCACAGATTTGATAATGTATTTATTTTTTGTTATTTTAATGTGTCTCATCGCAGCTTTGAGACAAGTTGTACCTCTCCTTGTGTCTCTCCTCTCAGATTATCCTCCCCGTCAGTTTATTTGTTTGCTCTGCTTGACGTTGGGGGGTGAGTGGTGATTTTAACAGGCCGGGTGACACATGCTGATGTTGATGTTTGCTAATGCACTGCGCTCTCCTCCTCCGTCTTGGCTTGATAGAGGCCCCATTATCTAAAACACATTCACAGTCTTAACGTTAGGGCCGTGAAGGAGGTGTCGCATCGCTGTCTTCCTCTCAGTCTCACGTAAACACACACACACACACACACACACACACACACAGACACACGCACACACACTGTCTCTCTCATGCTCTCTCTCTCATAGTTTATTGTTGCGTGTTAGTGAAACCACATACTGGGGAACATGAGTGCTGCAGCACTCGACACTCAAACAACAATGAGGGTGGTAGTTACCCATAATAGGTACATATTTATCTTAGAGAGTGGTAGAGTGGATGGAAAGGAAAGGAAGGGAAAGGCAAGGAAAGGAACCATACATTTGTATTTATACCTTTTATACTTTTTAAATTAAATCTGTTCTTGTGTTCCTTTATGATGGTTATCTTGTTTCTGTCACTGGCTTTCTCTTTCATGGCCCTGAACTGTGTTCAACCGTGTTTGTAAAGCACTATTGTTTCATACATTGTTGTATGAAATGCTCTATATGAATAAGACTCGACTTGATTTGATATATGATAAGGGATGAAGATGGAGAGGAGGAAAGGGGAGGGAGTAGGGCGACAGTGGTGAAAAGAGAGGAGGGTGAAAGGAGCGATGGGTGAGAGAGGAGACAAACATAAAGCATCATTGTGTGTGTGCGTGTATCTGTGTGTGTGTGTGTGTGTGTGTGTGTGTGTGTTCAGTGCTGCAAGGAAGAAGCAGTGGCAGGAGTCAATGTGTGTCTGTGGATCTATAACTAATGGCGGTGATGATGAGGCGGTGGACTGGACTCGGGGTAATAAGCTGCCATCCATCAAACAGCAAGCTGAGAGCACTACAATACACAGCCTGGGGAGGGGCGGGGCAAATGACTGGGGTGAGCACACACACACACACACACACACACACACGCAAAAAAACAAACACATGAACATACAATGTAATAGACGCCGAATATTGTGACATTTTTAAAGGTATCCTGTTGAGGAGGGAGAGTAGAAAACACTGCAACTACCGTACTTCTGTCCAAAGCTACTTCTACACACACACACACACACACCACTAACATAAAAGTTATTGAGAAAAACTGCATTTAAAAGCTGTTTATCGCACAAAATGTTGATGTCCTTCATCAGAGTGCAGTGATAGTGACAGTTCAACAAAAACTGCTGATAGTACAATGAACAGTTTTTTATTTGCCTTGAGATGAGAGTGCATTTTTCATCATTTCTGCTAAGAAACAGAACTCGCAATGACATGCCAGCTGGGAGGTTGAATAGAGTTACACCTAATATTGATTGATATGTGTGTGTGTGTGTGTGTGTGTGTGTGACCCATCATAGTTGTTGCTGATTGCGATGTGTGCAACCCTCTTGAAGCCTCAAGGCCTCTCGCCTACCTTACACACACACAGACACACGCTGACACCCTGCTCTGCTTTTAGAGCCATTACTGTCAAACAGCTGTTAGCACGTCAAGAGAAGTGGTGTTGATGGGGGAGAGAGAGAGGGAGGGAGAGAGGCTGAGGGATAAATGGTCGGGGCCAATAGATAGATAGATAGATGGACGGATAATTGGGTGCGAAGGGAAGGCGGGAGGGGAGCGAGGGATGAAGTGGCAGAGGGATGAATGGCAGGATGGACGGAGGGAGGGGCGGAGGGGGTGGGCAAGGCCTCCTCTAAGTGAAGACAGATTGATGTGGGTGTCAGGGAGGACTTCAGAGAGGAGCAGCCCTTTATTAGACAGTCAATTATCAGATAGACCCAGTGGCCCTCGCAGTCCGCGGCCCTCACCCCTTTCCAGTGCACCGGTGGCTTTCAACGACTGGGTCGGGACCTGAAGGCGGGCCGCTGGAAGATTAAACGGGTCCCCAGATTACTCCGAAGCGAGAAAAATGGCAGTTTCACCTGCTGAAGGTGTCAGAACAAAGTTTTTTTTATGTCTACTAGCTTGATTGTGTTGCTGCAGCCTCCCCATGTGCTTGTACCAAAAGGCAGCATGGGTAGCCTACTGTAGGCTAGGAAAATGGTATAATGCAAATTACTAGAACACAAGGTTTGATATGTATCAGAATAAACTAAAATACAATAGAAATTAGGTTATATAACACACCCTCTGGCGGCCATATTGAAGGTCCTCAGCTCTTGGGCAACAGTGGCTATGAACAGATGATAGCGTTTCTAAACGTAGCCTACAACTCCTGTTTCAACAGAATTCAATAGACATGGTTCATTTCTGTGCTGTTTTTGACCGGGACCAGCATTAGTAGTGGCTAGTAGTCACAGTAACGTCGTTGCTCTGCTAAATTAGCCTGTTGGCTAGTTAGTTAGCTAGCTAACAGTTTGTTCAGGTTACCTGAGATTGACTCTTCTCAAGCTACAACTCAGAGTGTTTTGGAGTAGAGACTAGGGCTAAAGACAAGAGTGTCACAGTAACCTACATTTGGAAACAAATTATCGTACTGTTCACTTTTATTCATAACATTACTGAATTGACTTACACCCAGATGACAGCAAACCTGGTTGTTATATTTAGCTGTTACGTGGACCTCCATGATGGTGCCAGATGCAGTTGCTTAGAGATTTGTGATGCAACTGCAAAGCCTCTATAGAATAGAATAGGATAGAATAGAATAGAATGTTCTTGCCCTCGCTGAAATCATTCTTAATCACAGCTTTTACAGGTTCTGATCAAAGTAATCCATCAGCCAACAGTAATACGCACAGTGATACAATCGCATTGTAATACAATCAATAACATACAGGTTAATAGTGTGTTTAAACAGTCGATTGCTGCTTGGAGAGGCAGCCCACTGACACCATTCAGCCTGTGGGCCTTCCATCACTCTTAAACCACAACATGAAACCTCGACTATGTCTGATGTCACATGAGCATCTTTTGAGCCAATGCAGATGAACAGTACTGCAAACAATATTTTAATTTCATTTTTGTTACCCATAATGGTTTGAGTGTCATTTGATATACCCCATCCACGCAGAAGCCAATATTTCCCTTTTCATAATGTCAAAAAATCAAAAAATACTGTTGCCACTGTAGTGTGTCCTTTCAGCGAAGTAGATTATACAGCGTACTTGATGGGGATGGGGAAGTGTGCGAAGGGGCCTTGGAGAGCGCGGCGGCCTTGCAGACGAGGTCAGCGGCGTTGCGTTGCTATTGGCTAGCTATGGGACTTCAGGAAGAAGCCTCGTGTGCACTATTCAACGTTTAGCCTTGAGCTGGGACACCACGGAAAACTCACACACACACACACACACACACACACACACACACGCACCTCTTCTTTACCATGCAGAGTCCATCTCTTTTCTGGATAGAGAGGATGAGGAGAGTCTTCCTCTCATCCCACTTCTCCATCAGCGATCATTGGATGTCACACAATCACGCATTTTAAAGTATATTACTGAAAACACCGCATTGTCGGACACTGAACCTCCATTGTGAAATATTCTCTGACTTTATCCTGGATTTCAAAAGGTAAAAATATCTGTAAGCGGTCTAAAAAGCAACGATTTAGCCCGCTTTGCGAGGCCGACGTGCTCAGTAGAATCAACCGCTTTACATGGAACCTTTAACAGGTCTTAATTGATCTTGCTTCATCTTCTCTTTCCCTTATCCCTTTCTCTTGTCCTTGTTAGGAGCGGGTTGCTCTTCTTCTTTACTCGGAGAGTTGTGAAGCGTAATCTTGTCTTGTGTCGTGAATAGACCTTTCATATCAGAGGCTGACTGAACCCTCTAACCGGGCTTTATGGATGATGACATGATACTCCCGTCCAACTGAGCCATTGTAGGTTACCTGATTTCTAATTTGACATGTTGTTTGCGGCAAAACTTGTCATGACAGTGGAAACATGTCGACGGAAGCCCGAACCATCAAGCCTTTATGAAACTCGCTTCTTTGGGGCTGATTTTGTGTGTTTTTGTGAGCGCGTGTGTGTGTGTGTTTGCGTGTGTGTGTGTGTGTCAGCAATGTGCTATCAGTGCCCCCTGCAGTAAAACCAAAGCGAATAAAGAGATGAGAGCGAGACAGAAGAGGGAAGATAGAAAGAGAGGGAGAACAAGAGGATAGTTTTCATTATCTCTGCCACACAGAGGAACGTAATCGCTCCTCCTGCAACAGAGCGGTCTTATAACCAAAGCCCACATTCTGTATTCAGAGGTATCGGTGGCAGGGACCATGCCGGGTGGTGGCTGCACTCTCAGAAAAAATCCCACATGAGCCGTATGTGTCCGTTCTGTGATTTGTTTTTGTTTTTTTTGAACAGGTAATGTATGAGCAGTTGTGTACAAACCAATACAAACCATTTGGAGTGGGAATGTTGTACAGCAGCAGAACTAGTCCGGTTGATTGTTAGTGAGAAAATTAAATGAAAATTAATTGTTTTGGTTTTTAAGGGGTGTGTGTGTGTGTGTGAGGGTTAGACCGATACATCAGGCCGATATTGGCCTTTTATTAAATATGGAATATCAGCTAATCAGTGTTATCCACCTCTGATATGATATGACCACAGCTACATAAAACAGGAAAAAGTCTGGAAAACCTGACATGAAAAAAAAAAAATATATATATTATGTTATTTGCACATTTTATTTATTCATTTAATTGTTGAATAATGTTTTTTTTGAGTGAGTTTTTGTGTCCCATGATGGTCTAAATGCTGTTTCAGAGGCTTTTCCACCCAGCTGAGAAAAAATGATGGGGGAAATATTGAATACATGTAATTTTTTGGTATGAAAATACTCAAATTTAAAGATGAATATCGGCACAAAATATCGTCTAAACACATCAGTATCGGTCTTCAAAAACCCACACTGGTCTAACAATACTGTGTGTGCATTACAGTGAAGAAGACTCTCACCACTCTAAAATGTATCTGGATTTTCATATTCTTCTCTCACTCCAGGTGCATGTGAATGACCTGGAAGAGACTAGGACAAACCCAAAGCTGAGTGTTATTTTTTTTTTATTTAAATTTTTTCCCCCTTTATAATCACATGCCTCTGCGGTTTCTCACGATCCCGGCGTCACAAAGCGAGAGAGAGATATCGTTCTGCGTCGGCCACCGTTTGAATAAGAAAGGCAAAAATTCCCGCTGATGATTATTCTTCTTATATGTCAGTTGTTCTTGTTTTATTCATCCACTTCAAATGGGCTCCAGTCCAGGTTTTTCCCTTGCATTCAGGTCTATTGGTTGTATATATACTGTCGCTCTCTTCAAAAACAATATTCACTCAACAACATGAAAAATCAGCACAATCACAATCAAAAGCATCCAGTCATTTTGCACAGAATTAGCACAAACTGCCTCCTTCATTTCCTCACTGTTCCCTTATTATTTTGCATTTTATTCCTCTATTACCGTCTTTTTGAGTTGAAAATCCCTTTTAAAAGAAAAATGTCATCAGTTTTATTTACTCACCTTTTTATATTTTTTTGTACAGCTATTTTAACCGTTTTACTTCCATAATCCCCCCCTTCCCTTTGAATAGTAAGAGCTGCTTTTTTTTCTGGATCTCTGTGTTTTTTTTTGCATTTGAAGAGGCTCTCTCTCCTGTTATAGAGGCAGCCGGGGCTCCAATAGATGGCATCACAGCACTAGACTTCACTCACACACACACACACACTCTGCTCTGCTCTGCAGTGTTGTGCTGTGCTGCTGCTCCGCCGTGAGCCGAGCTGGGATGGGAAGCCGCGTTGATTCCAATGAAACAAACGCCGTTCGAACATCAGATCGCAAAGAAGGTGCAGGTGTCACTTTTAAAAAAACAGGAGGCCACAAAATGAGACGTGTTGAGAGATTGTTGAAGATTGTGATTTTGATTTGCGTGGGATTGTCATTCGCAGTGACAGAAAACAGGGAATATTCCTCAAAATTTAGCACAGAAATGACCAGCCGTTTGTTAGATAAAACTAATTCAGCTTCATTTAAAAGCACACACTATATGCTTTTGTACTGCATCATAAAAAAAAAAAAAAAACATCATTCCAAAAAATATTTTCTCATATTTTACAGAAACCTTTATCATGATGATCCTATATATTACAAGTGTGCATATTTCACACATCAAATTGTTTAATGTTTTGGTTTCCTTTCCTTGCTTATGTCATTTATGATATTTTATTATGAAGACAGTCAGCCAGTCAGGCCAGTAAGTCACTGCCATCCAGTATATGTGACAGTTATGACTCGGGGATTATAACCTGTGTGTGTGTGTGTGTCACCACAGCATGTCTCTCTAATGTGATTAATCACACTCTATTATGCCGCCCTCATTTGTCCCATAATACACTGCTTTATAGGGAATTAACACAGGTTTTTACTGGCTCCTGCAATAAATCAACATCAATGCACTTGCTGCTCCATAAATAATATTATTTGGGAGATGTGGGAAAAAACAGTTTCTGTCGTTTTGGCTTCAGAGCGGCCGTCCTTCACTATGCCTTTCTTTCTCTCAACCAAAATATGTGTGTGTGTGTCAGTTGACTTGTTAGTGTGTGTGTGTGTGTGTCTCCCCTGCTGGTCTGTTGCCTGCAGACTCCAGACAGCAAAAAAAAAAAAAAAGATAGTCAGCTTGGATAATGGAACGTTTCTCTACAGCAAATATATAAAAGGTTCCCCGAAATGACAGATGATTGTGGCCTAAAACAGGCGGAGGGAGAAAAAAATATGTATTCATTAGAAATTACATGCGGAGAGAAAGAGCGCGGCGTTGGCTTTCAGCACACCTGAATGTTGTGATATGAATTTATTTGTGTTTGGCTGATAAATACAGAGAGTACACGCACCTGTGTGTGTGTGTGTGTGTGTGGAAATGCATATACAAAAACAAACTCTCTCTCTCTCTCTCTCACATATGAAAGATTTATTTATGTCCACATAAATATAAGCATACAAAGGACATAAACACTATTAATGCAGTCAGATATTGAGTCAGTCAGTTACATAAGTGCCTAATTGGCAACCACATTGTTGCATACACACAGGATGAAAACAGTGGCAGGTCGAAAGATAACAGACAGAATCTACTTCATGGGTATAAAAAGCAACGCCTTCTCCATATTGAGCGGCTACCAGTGATAGCAGACACTGAACAATACCTCGCTAACTGCTTGGCCCTTCTCTTAGGGAGACCAGCCATCTGAAGGCCCCTCACAACTAGCTTGTGCACATGACCCAGGCTGCCAAATATGAAAACTAAAAGTTTACACTTGTAGCCCAGCTGTGAAATGGTCTGCTCCAGCTGTTGATATTTCAGCATCCTGGTTAGAAAGGCTTCCTCTAGGCTGTAGTCAAAAGTACAGCCGACCTCTAGAACGAACACCTCTCTAAGATCTTCACTGACAACAACAACATCAGGGGTGTTAGCTGTAATATTAGAGAACACTTCTGAATCCTCACTACACAGACTGAACATGCTCGGCTTCACAGTAGAATGCTTATAAACACATACACATACACACACACACACACACACACACATTTTCACAGTTATCATCGATGACCAAAGGCCCTCTGTAATCTGAAAGACAGGAATTTTCTATTCAAATATCTTGTTTTGCTTTTAAAATATTTTTTACATACTTAAGAAGCAAAAAAATGAAAGATAAAGATATTTGATTTTTAATTATGTTGTAAAAAATATATCCATTTATTATTTTTTTTATATATATATATTTATTGCTATTAGAACTAATTATTTAGTTGAAATTCTATTACTATTATTTGGAAAATGCTTATTAGAAGATATACTTTTAGCGAGACTAAATAACAAATATGGTTAAGACAGAATATATGTTTTTTGTTTATTCTTTTTTAATATTTTAATATGGCTGTAATTTCCCACTCTGATGCTGGTATGACATAGCAGCGCTGTGATATTTTAAAGGTGATTTTGTCTTTCCCACAGATAGAGGTATCATATCAAAACCACAGCCGCTCCGTTTAATGTGCTTTAATGTCATTTAAATCTCTAACTGTTGTGTGCCGACTGATAATCTTCCTCTGTGTGATCTATGGACTAATGAGACCTATCCTCCCTCTCTCTCTCTCTCTCTCTCTCTCTCTCTCTCTCTCTCTCTCCTCTCTCTATAGTGAAGTCTCCATCCTAATTTCTTAATGCTGAAACACAAAGACTTGGCTGCAGCGTGGCCTCAGTGGAGATCCGCACTGACCATGATTTGATTGAATAAAGGGGAGAAAAGAAAGAGAGAGAGAGAGGGAGAGAGAGAGAGGAGGGGGAGGAAAAGCGGCGACGCCAAGCGTTTTTCTTTTTTAAGGCGGTATTGACGAAAGCCTATCATTTTAGCCAATTAAAGGGACGCAGGGAAGGAAGAGAGGCTTGATTTTTACGTTACATAGAGAAAAAAAAAAAAAACCACACACACACAAAAAAAACACACCAATCTTCTCTTTGCCGCACACCTTTTGGCAGTGTCACATCCCTGATTAGTGCGGAGAAAGAGACAGAGAGAGAGAGAGAGAGAGAGAGAGAGAGAGAGAGAGAGAGAGAGAGAGAGAAAAGGTGGAATAATGTGTAATACCAGACGGAGGAAAGAGACCTTTAGAAGAAGAGTGTAGAGCGGTGTCATCTGCTATCCTACCAACATCGCCGTGCCGCCAAAAGGTTAAGGAACGAATGAATGCAGAGAATGAATGAATACAGCGGTGGAGATAACGCCGGAGAGACACGCATCTCCCAGAATCCCGCGCTTCCCCCCCGTCACGTATTTGCTTCCATCGTTGTGGAAAATTTGTGGCATTAATTTGTCTTTTGGAAGCCTTTTCTTGCCGGTTTATTCGGTTCGTTTTATCCCTAAAAAAAAACGGCGATGCGGTTTTGTCCCGGTTGATGTTTTATTGAAATTGGGGGGAAAAAAGGAGAGAGGGAGAGAAAGAAAAGCAGAGAGAATCTGACTCCGCTACAGGTTTCTCAGAGCTGTTCCCTGCTCATCCTTCCTTTCTCTTCATCCCTCCATCCTTTCATCAGGCCTCGGACAATGGCAGCTCTCTCTCCCTCTCTCTCTGCCTTCCGTTCCTCCCGCTCCATCCATTCCTCTGTCCCATCTTCTTTCCATCCATCCATCCATCGGCAAGAGGCCTGAGATTTGACTCATCCCTCCTCCTCCTCTCCTCTCTTCTCCTCCTATCCTTCTCCTCTCCTCTCCTCCTATCCTTTTCCTCTCCTCTCTCCTCTCTCCTCCTCTCCTCTCCTCTCCTCTCCTTTCCTCTCCCCTCCCCATCTCTCCTCTCCTCTCTTCTCTTCTCCTCCTCTCTCCTCTCCTCTCCTCTCCTCTCTCCCTTCCTCTCCTCTCCCCTTCCTCTTCCTCTCCTCCTATCCCTTTCCTCTCATTCTTTTCATTTTCTAGGTTTTTTGTTTTTTTGAGGACAGTATGTAACGGCAACAGGAAAACAGAGAGAGAGAGAGAGGGGAGAGAGAGAGAGAGAGAGAGAGAGAGAGAGAGAGAGAGAGAGAGAGAGAGAGAGAGAGAGAGATGATGATGATAATGATAAGCTGTACAAACCAGTCCCATGGTCTGTTTTATAATGAAGTTACATTCACAGCAGATCACTGGATTAGCCTAAACTACTCTGCCAGTTATGTAAAGTGTATTAAATGCTTTCCATCTGCTTATTGATTTACTGAAGACTTATCTAAGAAAACATCGCGCTTAGCCTCCGACTGGGGGGCTGTAAACACACACACACACACACACACAGAGCACATGTACGCAGACACATTTAATTTATTAGGCGCAAATCTAATACAAGCTTCCCACCTATGTCCCTTCCCCAGAGAGACAGAGAGAGAGAGAGAGAGAGAGAGAGAGAGAGAGAGAGAGAGAGAGTTATTAACCCCAACACCACCGCTGCTTGTCTGCTAGCATTAACCCCCATTATCCTT
>NC_136005.1:30178118-30205618 GCF_048128805.1 Centroberyx gerrardi
TCGATGCTTTCTCCCATCTGCCAAGTATATTTCATTCTTTCATCACCGAAAGACAAAACTCCTTTCCTCGTTTCCTCATCGCTCCAGAAGTGAGACGCTCTCGTTGCCGCCATTGTTTGTGTTTTTCTCCCTACGTCACTTGGCTGAAGCCGCGCCTGCGCAGGTAGTCGGCAGCGGTCAGAAACCGGGATAAGATGTATACATGCAACAGTATCCCGGTTTCTTTCGGAGTACTCCAGCTAGCATAATCGGGTTTCTCAAAACTGGGATAAGGGCTTATCCAGGTTTCTGAAATCGGGATATGATGTTTACATGCGCAAACACAAAAACGGGATACTTCAAAAACCCGATCATAACCGGGATACTCAAGTCCATGTAAACGCAGTCAATGTGATGAAATCAGATCACCAATAATAATTCACTATTACAGTTTACTTCCCAGAGATCAGCTGTCAATCAAACAGTGTGTCCGGTACTGTGACGTCTTTTCCTTGGATTTTCTGTTGATGCAGTTTGAGTTTCTCTTTTCTTTGTCTGTTCAGTCATGGTGGCTATCGCTGCTCATGCTAACTACCCTGTTCTTCTTCTTCTGTTTATTTATATTAAACCGGAAATGTAAAATGCATCACTTCCTGTGCAGCAGAGAATTTTTCCCAGGAAAGAGCTACCAGACACCAGTTGTTTAGAACAGCAAATGTAGAAGCTTTCATGACCTGGATATATGTTGAATCACTATTGTTTTATAGCAATCAGTGATAGAGAGGAGAAAAAAAGGATATTTAGCCTATTTATGGAAATGTCATGGATTATCACTTTAACAGCTAACATTACTGCTAACATACACAAAATTACAAGGGATTAACAAGGGACTAATCCCATGTAAGCAACCATATGTATGCAAAACATAAATCTAACAATCTAATGTTGTAAAATGACAGGACTTACCCAACAAACTAGCTTACCTACCCAACAAACAACAACAAACTTACCCAACAAACTAGCGAACCTGACATGAATCTTCTGCTAGCCAACCAAACACTTCCACAAGCAAATTTGAAGCGTAGAGGAATGTGAAATGGAAGAAGTACAGTCCATCAGCTGGCCTGTAAAGGTTTCTACCACAGGCATTGGAGTTGGATGGTCTATCTAAACATGGTGAAAGTATCAAAACGCACGGTCGCCAACTAAATCCACACAATCCATATCAGAAAAGCGAGCCTCTAAACGAGCCGTTTGGACTTCCGTAACTTTGTGGCGTCACAAAGGTTCGCTCATTATCATTTTTGTAAGAAATAATAGACTAACAAAGTGTTTTTTTCAAAGTGGTTGAGCGGTCGTCATTGTTTATTACCGGAGAGTTTTCCCTACCTGTAGCTGCCGGGCCGCGGTGTCTCACGTTTCACTCTTGAAACGGTTAGCCAATCAGAACAGAGGGTCGTTAATATTAATGAGCCTTAAAGACACAGAGACAGAAACAGCCTGTTCTTGGTAAGGCTCAGAGAGATGCTGGAAAATGAAGGTGTGAAAATGGATTGAGAGTGTTTTTGGTACATGACACCACACACACAGCTTTGAATGGACCTCAAGACACAAAGTAAAACTCTGGGAAGTGGAGAATATGGGACCTTTAAGACATGCACAGTTCAACAAGGACCCAGTGAAAATCCTACAGTCTCTTAGCCACAGCAGCACATGCAGATGAATCAATGACGGCCATACTTTGAATCCAGAATAGAAAAACTTACATGTGTTTACCATCCCACTAGGTGATGACTTTCACAGGACTCTTTCAAAACTATCAAACCCGTGACCTTCCATTGTCTCTAACTCTGTCTAACCGGCAGGCCACCTCGCCGTCCCATGATGCTTTGTGCCGCTGCTGTTTGATTTCCCGACAGGGAAACAGGTCGGCGTAGATAATGCGAGCTGCTCGGCTGACGGCGGACTCTTGCCTCACTGTTTCAACACCCTGCGTTTACATTACGGTCCGCTCTCTGTATTTGCTCTGATAAAGACCGTCCTCCCTGAAAATTAAAAATCAGATTTCAGTTGGGTGTTGACAGTAGACACGGGAGGCGGCGGGCACTGCTAAAGGTGTATTCCGGTGAATATTGACCTATTAGTGTAGGTTGGGTGGCTCTATTCTTCCGAAACACGCGAGGTACTTTTCTAAATTGCACAAATGTATACACACACAGACACACACACATCAGCAGGTCTGCAGGTACTCTCCACTCCAGGTACTTAAAAACTCTGGAAAAGTCTTCAAAAAAATGTTAATTTTAGTATTACATTGTCTTAAATACAGCTATTAGAGGTCTTGTTTTCCATCAAGTTTCTTCTGCATGTCCAATCTCAGATTAATACAGAACAGGGTTAGTAGTAATGCGTGCAAAACATGCAAAACATGATTTTTTCCCAATGTATCTGCTTTATATATTTGATGCTTTGATATTTCTGTAGCTATGTTCAGTTGGAAATAGGCTGATTTGCCATCTTTGTTTCTTTATTTTGGTTTTTAAATTATTAGCCTTAAATTCAATTCCAGGTAGCATTAAAAAAGACTTGAAAAACCTACAGATACCCTGCATACATACACACACACACACACACACACACACACACACACACACGCACACACACACGCACACGCACAGAGCGTGCCTCAGCAGTTCGGTCTTTCCTTAGGATATATGCATTGTTTGAATACCATGCCAACAGCTCTGTGTGTCTGGGTGTGTGTATGTGTGTGTGTGCGTGCATGTTCGATATCCGCTATAGATCCTCTTGAGGTTGTGTGTGTCTGTTTATCCAGTCTTATCCCTCTCTCTGTTGCCAGTCTATAGGGGCTCTGTCACATACACTCCACTCTCCACCCCTTTGTATACACATGCACACACACATATATGCATGCAGAAATACACACACACACACACACACACATCTTACACAGCCATCACTAGGCTTGTTGGGTTGCGTGTTACTTTTAGTACTGCACAAACATGCACACACACACACACACACACACACACACACACACACACACACACACACACACATACACACCTCAACCAAGAGGCAGTTTTCTACCTTAATATTTATTTTCTCATTTTCTCCTTGCTCTCGTTTCCACATCAATGTGTGTGTGTGTGCGTGTGTGTGCAGGTGATTACAGTCTGAAGGCTCCCCTACTTACCTTGGTCTGAACAATAGAAAGCTGTGAATAAGAGCCGCTCACGTGGTTTATTATAATGGCCTTGCAGGGCCAGACACTGTGTGTGTGTGTGTGTGTGTGTGTGTGTGTGGTGTGTGTGCATGTGTGTGTTTGAGACATATAGAGACAATGCACGTGCTGTTAGCTGTATAATTAGAGGCACAATCTTCCTATGCAGATGGTTTCATTCACCAGAGAGAGGGAGAGGGGAGAGATGTAATGACATAAAGAATATAGGGTGCAATATATTAAGAATAATATAGGCTTACTTGGTTTTTTACCATTGTAATGCCCCCCCCCCCCCCCCCCCCCCAGTGACACATGGCATGAGAGTGAGAAAGATGAAATTACAGTGTATCATGGAAGTGTTGAAACAATGAAGAATAATGTCAGGCGGAGCAGAGTTCTCATACTCCTGTGACTGTGATTATGTGGGAATGAGTGCATATTTTTTCTGGTTCAGAAACAGATATAACATAAAAAAAAATCGTTGTGCAAAAGTGCGAAAGTGCAAAAGCCTCCAACAAGAAATCTTTACCTCCATTCATTGTCAATGGAGGCTTTACCTCTTGATGACAGTCTTGGTTCTCTGGTTGTATACGTTTTGACAGGGAGTTTCTTTCATGTTCATAAATATTGATTGAAATGTCTCGGGCCATAGAGAGCATATGTGAAATAAAAATGCTCTAATTATGATTGTTGAGTACTGTTGGTCCCTATCTTACAAGCTGAAGAAATGCCTTAACTCATTAAACTCAGTTTTTTCAATTTTTTTTCCCAGAGTCTCATTGACGGCTACACCGACAATTACTCTAATAAAAGTGAAATTTCACGTTTTTACGGTCCGTTCTGTACCTCAATTTTGCCTGAAAATGATTTCTGTCGCCATCATATACATTATATATTTGCTTCCCAATCATAAACTCCCTTCCCATGCGGGTCAAGATCAGTGTCGAGCCCACAGTGTTAGGTAGAGATAAACCCGACGCTCCTGATGGACTCGCTACTGTAGATCTCTGTGGCTCTCTCTCTCTCTCTCTCTCTTTCTCTCTGTCTATCTCTTCCCTCGCTCTAACTCTCTCTCACATTGTCTAGAAAAGATTACAGAGGGAGAGATACTTAGAGAGAGAGATGGAGGAAGGGGGGTGGGGGGGGGGAGTTGGAGTTGGAATCCTCAAGCATAAGTATTTAGCAGCCAGTTAATGTACTGAGGGATAATGCGACGTGTCCACAGACAGCGTCTTTATGTCCGATGTGTTTTTACCAGCTTCTCAGCAGCTTGGCAGTGTTTACACACTCTAATAACAAGTGGCGTCTTTCAGGGACCCTTCCGTCCATTCACCATTCAGCCGCCACTCCGGCTTTAGCCTAATCCCCTCCCCCCCTCGGCACACCACTCCCATACAAAACACAAGATTTCAATTTTTTCCACTGTAATTGCCTGGTTTTTAATTCCGCGCGCCCCATCAAGCCAAGATTGGAAAGCTCTAGCCAGATTTTTTTGGGGGGGGCGCGAGGGGGTGGGGAGGGGGGTCATCCGGGGACTGTCGGGCAGTGCGGATTTCAGGGAGGGAGAGGCGCAGATTTGGAGGGGGGTGGGGGGGCGGCTCGGGAAAGTGCGAACCGGGGCGAGAGGGAGCTAGTTTTCGCAAAAAAGCGGTCTGCGCGGTTCCGATAAAAAGTAAGAAATTAAAACGTCTTAGTTTTCGGAGCGGCCTCCGCTGCGGCGCGGCGCGGTGGCGGCGGCTCGGAGTAATCTGCTCCATATTGTGAGAGAGAGAGAGAGAGGCCGGCCTCGGAGGATGGGGGGGTGGAAGGACGGAGGGATGGATGGGGGAGGATGGGGAAAAAACAAGGGAAGGAGAGTTGGTGGGTGACATGGAATGCAATCGCTCGTCTTTGGTAGTGTGTGTTGCTGTGTGGTCGTTCAGCACGCACATAACAAATATTTACCTTTACCGCTGAATTTTGCTGCTCCATTCACATAGTGGCAGAATGTCGAATGACAGGATGGTGTTGGGCCAAGAAAGTTGGGTTTTTAACAGGAGAACGCTCGTCTAGTGCAGAGATTCTCAACCTTTTTCATATCAAGGACCCTAATTTAGTCCACATTAGGGCCACGGACCCCCATTTGATGAGATTTTGTCTCTCGGACCCAAATCTGAGAATATTTTTATTGTTAGATATGATTTTGTCCAGAATTTCAAAACAGTCATTCTTCTACATTCTCTAATTGTGTTAACTTCTTGTAAATGAAATAATGCGGAAGTTTAACAATTCATCAATTTCCTGGGGACCCCCTGGAACCCCCTCAAGGACCTCTGGTGGTCCCCGGACCCCACGTTGAGAACCACTGGCCTAGTGCTTGCCGGGCTAGTTTTTAATAGTCAAAAGTGCAAACATTCACATTTCTTTGTCTCACTTTTCCATTTAAAAAGTATAATAAGCCAAATCATTTGAAGTGATCGTGTTTACAATGCACTCAGGTACATTCAGAAACTCTGAAGGACACCTTTACCTTTAAGTCTAATGTGTCAACAGAATGGAGGGCAAATACCTTCTTTCTGTAACATTCTACAGACCTTTTTATCAATATATTTATGAAGAAAAATATCCATTTGTGATGACTTAATAGCAGTACTTGGATGATTAACATTTTTTTTTTTATGTATCTCACCGGAACAACAGCACTTAGCGCTTGTTATTGCTACATCGATTCATTTGACTGTTATATATTGAGTGTAAATCCAAACAAATCGCGTGAAAGTTGAATTCATAGATTAAAACATGAACAGAATATGTTGTGTTTCCCAACTTCCAGCCATTTTCCTCTCCTCGCTGTATTGGATCTGTTTGTATTTAGCTGATTTAAGCACAGTTGACATAGTGTAGATTCACCCTCCACCTCTCTCTCTCTCTCTCTCTCTCTCTCTCTCACTAACAGCGCTATCATCTTCAAGTGGACAGGAAAAAGGCTTTGATTTTCTTTCTAATTCGGCTTCTAGTGGGTGCTGGGCTGGTTTCCAAATTTCTCTCTCTCTCTCTCCCTCTCGCCCTCTCTCTCTCACACACACACACACACACAGCATCTCTCCTCTTGTCTCCTCCACACCTGTTAGTGGCCCACAGATGTGCGCTCGCTGTGCTGCT
The DNA here is from genome assembly GCF_048128805.1 of Centroberyx gerrardi. Lineage (NCBI taxonomy): Eukaryota > Metazoa > Chordata > Actinopteri > Beryciformes > Berycidae > Centroberyx > Centroberyx gerrardi. The sequence continues at coordinate 30,184,483 of NC_136005.1, forward strand.
CTATATCTGTTCGAAACAACAACGCCATCTCCATCATCAAACCCAGGATGAGCTAAAACAATCAGGCAGTATTTAAGCTGAGCGCCGGCCAGCTGCACTGCCCATTACCTCCATTCACACAAGAACACACACACACACACGCACACACACCCTTTTGTCACCTACACGCACAAAATATGAATACAGTGAATATATCCACGAGAGAGCGGGTTATTCTTGGTTTTCCCTTTCCCTCGTTAAGGTTTACGCCGTTCCTCATTTATCTTCCTCTGCTCCTCATTAAGCCGCTTTGATCGCACCTTAACGAACAGTTGGAGTGGCCTGAAACAAAAGAGGGATATTGTGATACGCGCAGTGTTTTTCTTCCGTCTCTTCGCAGTCTTTGATTTATTGCTAATGAGGACGAGGGAAACGTTGAGGACCTGGGAGGGGACCGGCCTTACCTCGACGAGACGCCGTCACTCACTCACGGACGCTGACGCGGAATTTAGTGTGTTGCTACAAAGTGAGAGCGGCGACTGAGAAACTTGAGTCGCGGACAATGCAGTGACAGCCTCTTCCTTTTAGAGCATACAATTACTGATGAAAATAATTAAAGGAGTACAAAGTTTTTGGGAGATTGGCATGTTGGTCAACTTCCCTTTTAAGAGGTGAGAACAAAGTGATCTGTGTGTCCCCAGTAGATCATTGGCTCCGGTGCATGCTAACGCTTTAGCATCCACTATGTTGAGTGATAGTAGGCAAACTAGCATTATCCAAAGTAAGAAAAGTGATTTTTTTTAAGTTAGTAGTATATTTTATTATATAGCCTGTAGATTCAAACATTTTAAAAATGTAATATCATTAACTCAATAAAGCTAATGTAGCCAGGTTTATTTTTAGGACTATATCAGGTGAGCAACCACGTATTCATCTGCTGCTCAATTTTTAACAGTCTCCCATCACTCACCACCTTCACTTCCTATGGAAACAGGGAAAGTATTCCCTGCTAGTCCAAAACAGTACACTACTTTTATATCATACTTCATGTAAATTTGACCAATCTCCTACACAAAACTGACAGACTTAGCCACATATAATTTAAGACTACTTATCATTTAGCTTTAGAGCTGTTACAAGTTCTCATTTTCTTAATTTGAGATAATGCTAGTCGCCTACTATCACTCAACATAGTGGATGCTAAAGTGTTAGCATGGAGCACCAGAGCCAATGATCTACCAGGGACACATGGATGATTTTGGTGTCTGTGTTCTCATCCCTTAACAGGTAAGCTGACCAACGGGCCAATCTCCCCCAAAACCTGTCTATTCCTTTAGTTGAAATGCTGCCAAAGGACAGGATCATGTTTTGAGACCTATAGGTCCTGACAGGTGATGCATGATGGGAGGCTTCTACAATGGCTACCAGGCGTGCTTGAATGAAAAAGCTGCCAATGAGCGTTACAGCGGTGGTGAGATGTGCTCGGCCTGACACAGCAGACTTCATCAATTACCTGCAGGCCCTAACCTGTGATACTGCAATGACCTATAGGCCTGAGAGGTTAATACACTATCACAGCTCTGTGTGATTGACACACACACACACACACACACACACACACACACACACACACACACACACACAGATCCCTCCTCCAAAGAAATAACCAGCCTCTGATGGCTTCTCTCTCCAGCCCCTCCTCCTTTTCTCTCTTTTGTCCTCTTTTCCCTCTATCTCTCCATCCATCTCTACACCCTACACCTCCATCAACCCCCCTCCCTTCATTTTATACCGGAGTTAGGGCTCTATGTGTGTGTGTGTGTGTGTGTGTTGTGTATCATTCCTCATGCGAAGCCATAGCGAAACTATCAGTGTTATCTGCTAACTTTACCACCTGTGTTAAATTGAAGGCAGTGATGTGGAAGAGGCGTCTGCCCTCCTTTCTCCTTTCTCCTTTCTCTCTCCTATCTCTCTCTCTCTCTCCTTCCATTCATTCCTCTCTCTATCCTACGCCCCGGCTCTCCTTCCCTCCCTCTCTCTCTCTTTGTCTCTTTCCCTCTTTCCATTTGCTCTACCCTTTTCCTCTCTCTTTCGTTGCCTCCCTGTATCATCCCTCTATTAAAAGGAATGTGTGTGAGTCGGCGGAGGGTGGTGAGGGGTTTTAGTTGAGCAGCCACAGGCCACACACTGCCTTTTCGCAACATTTTGATGTCGCATGCCCCCCCCCCCCAATCTGACAGGTCCTGTCTTTTGAAACCCAAAGCGATGGCAAAGTCCCTGCATCTAGTATCGTTTGTCACCAAAAACCTGCTAAATTTCGAGGGACAAACTGGAGCAATGACTGACAAGATAATATTTGGTCAATGTGATAAATTATTAGACATAGGTCACCAAACTATCAACTGGGAACATTGGTCCTTAATGGTCCCCTTAATTTTTGTAAGATATTCCTTATAAATAGATTTCTGGCACTTTTGTTCGATCTCTCCATTATATCAGGAGTCCAGAAATGATTTTTTTGTCATTTCCATTTTTTTTGTCATTTTGTCAATCGTCAAATTTCCAGCCATGTACTGTACCTGGAAACAGGAAAAATGTTAAATGTATATAAAAATGTATACCTACTTTTGAAACTTTTGGAAGTACGACACCCAACTGACACCTATATCCTGTGACACACCACTGTATGCACAAAATAATGTAAAAAAATAAAAAAACAAAAAGTAATGTTGCTACAGAGGACATGAAATAGCAATTGAGTGAAAAAAGATATCACCTCACCTTGTATCCCATAACTGTCTGTGTTTTTTTGCTGAATGTGTATTCTACACTGAAGCAGGATTGCAATGAATGGGAGTCAGAGAGTGTGTGTGTGTGTGTGTAGTCATCCTCTCTACCCTCGCTAGAGCTGCGCACTTGACACACACACGCTTGCTCATATACACGTTCATGTACAAACACCCACCCATGCATATACACAGAATCACACACTCACTCCTCCCACAATGCTTCAGTTGAGTGTGTTGTTCCCCTATCCAACGGTGCAGAGTGGATCAGTAGCAGAGCAGAAAGATGTGATGTGTATGTTTATGTTTGTGTGTGTGTGTGTGTGTGTGTGTGTGTGTGTGTGTGTGTGTGTGTGTGTTGTGCCTGCTGTGATAGGGCATGTACCATGACTCTATAGAGGTCTATCTCCCTCAGTAGATTTCACCCCTCACTTCATTTCCTTAATGACTAAAACAGCACCCCTCCTCTCTCTCTCTCTCTCTCTCTCTCTCTGCCAGTTTCACACACACACAAACACACGCACAAACAGAATGTACGAGTGCAGAGCACACATCGGTGCTTGCATGCTTGTACCCACATGGCATGTAATATTATTCTCACATACACACACACACACACACACACACACCTGCTGTAACACATTGCAGTTGTCTCTCCATGAGCAACTGTAGTCTTCATTTTTTAATATATATATATATGTATGTCCTTCTAATTTACTTATTGATCATGGTTTATTTATCAAGAAATATTCTCATCCAGATTTAGGGTTAACATTGAGGTCCCAACACTCACTGTGGTTGCAGAAAAAAATCTATTACTGACCACATCAAAACATTTTTAGCCGGTATTGGAGATAAAAGAATAAAATGAAGAAAGTTGCAAACTGCTTCCAATGCAATATATCATTGTCAAATTAATTGTTACCTTGGTATAATTACTGTAAACAAATGAGACCATGGTGAAGACGATCGGTAGCTTCTATCTCACACCAGTGGTGTTGTCAGTGCTACCGTTTCTCAAAATGAAGACTACATTTCCCATAAACCTTTGCCTCCTGTTGTAAAGAAGATGTTACTTGTCCCCCCTCCTCTTTACTGTTTTCTCTTTGTCTTCACTGAAGAGGATCAACATGTTGAAAGTGATTTTTCCATCTTCCTTTCCCTCCTTCCACCCTCTGCCATTAGAAACTCTGAAAGCTTTATCTGGAAGAACAGAACCTCTTCCTGTTTTGTGCCGTAAAGCAATCCAGCAGATTTCCCTCCAAATCTGACCTGGTGGCTCACAATGGAAAATGCAGTGTAGAGGCTTCCAATCTTCTCTGTTATGGTCTTATTCATTTACGGTAATTATACTAATGTCTCAAAATGAATGTGGTGATGATTTATTGATGTTAAAATTCGACACGTAGCACCTTTAAATGATGTGCTCTAGGTCTTAATCAGGTATCCAACCTCATGACATGGAGTCAAACCATTGCACACAGTGTTGAGAAATGATAGGAGCAATGGAAGCAATGGCTTTCCTCATCTTTCTTCATGTGCTGGGTCACTGCTGCACTGCCGCCTGGAGAAAGACTAATATGTGAATATCCAGCGGAAACACATTTCTCTTTGGTCCTCAAATTGCTTTTGTCAAGGAGCTCCTTGATCGAGTTTTCTCCCATTACAACTGTCTGCATATGTGTATCTGGGTGTCTGCATGTATGTGTGTGTGTGTGTGTGTGTTTGGGGGGGGGGGGGTATATGTGTTTAAGCGATTCTGTCCCCCAGTCACCTCAGAGAGAGAGAGAGAGAGAGAGGGGTGAAATCTATTGAAGTGGTTCTGTAAAATAGACTTTGTTCAGGTAGTCACTTTGTTTTCATGCTGATAATATTCATTTAGGGAGGCAGATCTCCCTGCCTTTTCTTCTCTGCCCCTCTCCCTCGTCCTGCTCTCCCCGGCTGAGCTCCCGGCCGCGGGATTAGCCGCCAGAGAAAATGCGGGGTAAAATTAGCCTCCGGCTGTCCCCGCGGGCCGCGACCATTGATTTTCTGCCGCAGACGGGGAAAAAACGCCGGCGCTTAATGTTCTTAATACCGCCGCGGAGAGAGGGTTTGTCACCTCTGCTTTTTTTTTTGTTTAGCTGCCCCTCTTCTGTATTCCTATGGCCCCATATGAAACTATAAGGAACGTTGGCATACATTACTCCTCTTATTTTCACACAAACCTACATCATAACACACTGTTGAGCTATGTAAATCATTATGTTTGTGAGTGTTACGATCGGATGTGTTATTAAAGGGACATTTCAGCCCAAAATGAAAAATCCGTCATTATCATGTCTACTGGCTAACGAGTTCTAAACAGCCATACTACACATGAAGAAGAAAGTACAGTTTCCTCTATCTAGAATGACGCTACATAATAAGGTAAATGTAGGTGATGAAATCCTTTGATTACACAACACTTGGATTATGCTGCACAAGCTGTTTAGAGACATTGGATGGTCATTTCATGCTGATTTCAGAGCTGTAAACAACCAGACTCCATTAACTTCAGCAGTTCAGCAGAAAGCTGAGCTGGAACTACGGGGGCTAACAATGAGTAGACAATGACTTTTATGTTTGAGTGAACTGTTCCTTTAACACCAAAATCCCTTTATTTATGACTGAGATATAGTAACAAACTTGTTCAGTTTGTTCTTAACAGTTTTTTTCTTAGTCTTAAAGCTAACTGTCATCAGATGTGCTGTGATTTTATATATGTTAATCATTTTGAGGATGTAGATATAAACATGGTATTATCATAACCTTTGCAAAACTCACTCAGCTGTAAGCAGACAGTTGATGTGAGTTGATGTTTGACATGCTCAACTTTCATAAACTAAGGATTGCTTGGATAAACCGAAAAGAACTGTTTATATGAAGTAGCATATTTAACAAGAGGCCAATGAAAAATATTGACTGAACATTTTTTTTTTTTATAATACAAAGCGATGCATTTTCCTATTAATTTCAGCCTTGTATGGATTTTCATATAAGCCTTGAGTAAACAAGACCATTGTTATGGAAAGCTGTGAAATTACATCCATTGATCTGAGAAATAAGCACAAATTAAACAAATATAATTAAATGAGTCATGAATGGCCCGTAGAGGTATTTAGGATGTAAACAAGCTGCATTTGCAGTTGCATTCATGGTGCTGAAAAGACTAATATGTACCTGCTTCCACTATGTAGAGTGTGTGTGAAACCAGACTATTGGATGGATAAGCAGCTATTTGTTGCATTTATTGCTTATAAGTCCAACTGTAATCAAAGTTCATAATAGATTAATAGATGAAGTGTAGGACTTGTTGATATTTGACAAGCAATAAGTTTAAGCAATAAGCAAATTTGTTTTTTTTGCTGTGTGTCCATAGTATACTCAGCTCTTGCATTGCTTTGGGTCTAAATCATCATTCCTCAGAATTATGTGTATGGAAGAATACTGACAAAGTTAGACAGGTTGCTATCTCAAGTCTCTCTCTCTCTCTCTCTCTCTCTCTCTCTCTCTCTCTCTCTCCTCCACTTCTCCTCTTTGGATAATCTCTCTCTCTGCTCTCACTCTCTCCCTCCACCCCCCTCCTCTCACCCCCCCACCCCCCACCCTCCTCTTCCAGTCGTGTCATCTTGTCCGCACCCCACCTATCTGCTCGGCTACATCTCCAAGATGCTGTAATTTCCTTGGCCCGGCTTGATGTTTATTGTGAGGCTGAAATTGAAAATGGCCTGTAATGGAGCGAGCCTCGCAGCCCCGGGACCAATTCACAATCTAAATGACTTGCTCCTTTTCAATGGCATCGACTGGAGGGCTCTTTGTGCAGCCTCGTACCTAATCAACCTCTGGCGTGACCCCCGGCTCTCGGGGGCCGCTGTCGGATTAATGATAAAATCATTGGTTCAAACAATTATTCGACCCGAAATGGCTGGCCATTTTATTCGGAAAATTAAAGAATGTGAAATTAATTTTTTTCCTCTCGCCGCCGCGTTGTAGCGCCGCCACTTACGGCTGAACTCTGCCCCCTAAACTCTTGATTTCATATGAAAGAGTGCTTTTACTTTATCTAGTTTCTCTCTTTTTGCTTTTTTTTCTAATACCCCTCTCCGTGTGCGTTGTTGCAAATAGCTTCCCAGATGTCAGAGCAGCAAGGCTTCAGCTATCTGCTTGTCTCTCTGTTATTCTGCCTGCCTGCCGGCCTGTCTGACTTTCTTTTTATCTGTCTGCTAACCTGTCTGTCTGTCTGCCTGTCTATTAATTATTACCATGAACTGTTTGTCTCATGTTTGTTTATGCAACAAACAAGCATCCAACAAGCTATTATTCTTATTTTTATAGTAGCAGTAATAGTAGTGGCAGTAGTGTTTGTGTGTATTCAGAATATTGATATGGGTGAGTGTTAAGAAATGAACCTAAGCCCTGTGTGTGCATGGAGAGAGAGAGAGAGAGAGAGAGAGAGAGAGCACGCAAAAGAGAAATAGAGAGAGAAAGCAAAAGAGAAAGAGAGAGAAAGCAAAAGAGAAATAGAGAGTGAGAGAGATAGAGAGAGAAAACAAAAAAGAGAGAGAGATAGAGAGAGAGAGAGAGAGAGAGAGAGAGATATGGGGCAGAGCCTGCCATTTTGCATCCAGTTTAATATGTTTCTGCTTTATTTTTGAAATATAATTTCAAATATGGCCACAATGACACATTTCAAGCTGTTTATTTAGCATGAATCTATCTTTCTGTCTATCTATTCTATCTTTACTTTCTTGATTTGATGCATTTTCCTGTTGAAACAGGATGTTGGGGCGGGACATAACGCAGTGAGGGATCCTTCAAAAGTCTAAACCAATGGAATATATGGAGTATGAGGGGGAGAAAAGCAAATTTAACTTGATGGGATAGGTGGAGGGGGGCGGGACTTTTCAAATATCTGATGGTTTGATTGGTTAGAAATGTGTATTTACACCTACTGGTGCAGCATGAGGTCACCATGAAAGATACTCTGTTTTCTGGGAAGTGAGCCCTATTCACAGAAGAGTAAGGCTGGGGGTCTGACCTGGGATCAGGGAACATTTGTCGCCGTTAACTCACAGAGATGACGTGCCACCTATGGCTTGTTCCGATTGGTCGGAGCATTTTGCATAATGCAAGACGACCGCTCATGGTGACGCTAGACCGCCGAAAATCCCCCCTCAGCTTTATTTTATTATTATTGTTAAACCATCACACGTACAGGTATATATACAGGCATATAAGGATACAAAAGATATGCATATTTGGATTATAGATCGGCCGCCCGTGTGCGGCTAAACTCCCCGCTGTGCACTCATGTCTGTCAAACGCCACTTGATTACTGTCTGTGTATTTATCATCATCATCATCATCATTATCAGCCCCGCTCTCCTCTCTAAGTCTGAGACAATGGGGCTCTCCTAAAGAGGCTCTTATTGAACTGGCCTCCCCAGCCCCAGCCTCAGCTCCCGGGCCCCGGTCCTCCCCCGGCAGCCCTGCAGCGTGGCTAGGTAATTACCCGGGGGATTGATTCCCCTAACAGAGACCATTTCTTCACCTCCCGGAGAATCACTAAGAGGCTTATAATAAGCCCCGCTCACCTCCACAGCTTCCTAGCTAATGTCTCGGCGAGCCAGAGCCTCTATTGACTTGTTGATGGAGATGCAGAGGGGAAAGAAAGGGGGAGGAGACTTTTTTTTCTTCTTCTTCTTTTGCTGTGGAGACTTGATTATTATAAAGGCCGCCAAGTTCTGTTTTTTATCACACCTGAGGTAGAAAGAGAAAAAAGTCAGCTTGGTTTATCCTCGAGCATCGGTCCGAGATGGGACGCGCTCAAATCTGGGCCAAGGAGATTCTCCCTCTCTCTCTCTCACAGAAACATCAATGGACTTAAAACAATCCCGGACCTTTGCTCTGTGGCTGGGAATTAGCTTATGATGCTGCTGATGTATAGGAGGCACTGGGGCCGCTGGTGAGAAATAACTCCGAGGCCATTAGAGTTGGCAACAACACCGACGGTTAACGTTTTGGATGTGGCGTGGTTGCTAAGGTGACGGGGGGCGTCAGAAGTCAGTCAGGTGACCAGAAGGTTGGCTTCATTATGTGCCTTTAAACAACGCTGCCTTCATGGCTCCACTAATTATCATTCTGAGGATGCAGCAATTTGTTACTTCCAATCTGCCAGTCAGCAGCAGGGCATGAAGAGGGCCGAGGGCCAGGCCTGGCAGAGAGACAGAGAGGGAGAGGGAGAGAGAGGGAGAGAGGGAGAGAGAGAGAGAGAGAGAGAGAGAGAGAGAGAGAGGACAGAGAGAGAGAGAGAGAAAGAGAGAGAGAGAACAGAGGCTTTCATTCATTAGGTCCAGGGGGCAGTGGAAGCAGGAGCTACTGACAGACAGACAGTGGTGGGCAAAGACAGAGTGTTGTGGGAGGTGTGTGTGTGTGTGTGTGTGTGTGTGTGTGTGTCTGTGTGTGTGTGTGTGTCCAGGAGAGATACAGCTATCTGCTTGTACATCTTCATCAGTCAAAACAGTTGTCTGTCATCAGTCACTGAGCCGTTAGAGCGGTTGGAGTTACACTGGCCTCAGGCTAACCCAGGCCAACCCGGGCTGAACCAGGCTAACCCAGGCTAACCCAGGCTAAACCAGGCCAAACCAGGCCAAACTAGGTCCAAACATAATCTATTTGTCAAACAATATTTTGTAACAAACTAATATCATCAGTACATATCCAACAGTATTATCAATGCTTGTACAATAGATTATAATGATGAATTGTTATTATTTGTGAATGACAGACCATACAAACTAAAGTGTTTACTGTGTTTTACTGTGCAAACACACTGGAACCACATCATCAGTCTTCATCATCCTGTATTGTTTTTAATATTATTTATTTATTTATTAAATAAATTAAAGAGCTGGCATGTTCAGAAGTATGGAAGGACGAAGTAAACAACATCTTGGACTGTCCCTCCACTCATTTAGTCTCTTTCTTTCTTTCTTTCTTTCTTTCTTTCTTTCTTTCTTTCTTTCTTGTCTTCTCCTCTCTCCCTCCTCTGACTTGTGCTGACCTACATTCCTCTACCTCTCTTCATACAGTGTTGACAAATTGACTGAACCGCTACAGTCAATGTAAAATGAATGTTCATGAATAACAGTTTCATCTCATTTGCCCCTATTGAATCACTAGACCAAAACCTTTGGCACATCCGTACAGGCTCAACTCTTGTCAAGTGTATGTTTTTTTATTATTATTATTTATGCATTTGCTTCTGTGCCTTCTTCTGAAACGTGAATAACATTTATCGCCACCATGCCCAGTTTTCCGGGCACAATGCAGAATGCTGACTGTCACTTTGTCTGTGTTGTGATGAATATGAGCGCACACACTATCAGCCACAGGACTAAGTCTTGTTAACTTGCATTACAGCGGCTGTAAAGCAACGCTTTTCAAACCGGGGACCCGCAAAATTCAAAAGAATCTCTTGCGTGACCGAAAAAACGAAGTCCGCAGCCTTTTGTGCCAGTGTTAACCGTCCTGAGTTTCTTTACCGACTGCTCCGCAACTTTCCCTCCGCCCCCCCACCCCCCCTCCCTGTTTTCCTCCACTGTTTCTCACCCATCCCACCCATCCCACCCGCCCCAACTGGGACAAACATTTCCCTAATGAGGGGGTCGGTTGGGAAAGCTGTGGGGAGTGGAGCGTGGATGTGACCTCTGGCATAGTTGGACACTTATTATTCATGGGACAGGGCCCTGTATGTGAAAGTGTGTGTGTGTGTGTGTGTGAGTGTGTGAGTGTGTGAGTGTGCTTGACAGGGGAGAGGGCAGTGCAGATTTGGGGTTGGGGGGGTCATCGCTAGGCAATTTTCTGGTCGTTGTTGCACCAAATTATGTAAGCATAACGCAATTGTAATGCTGTATTCATAATACCTCAGACTTGAACTACATAGGAAGCTTAGGTTTATTGATGCTCGGATGCATTAGTGCTACTTAACTGTTTTGTGTGTGGGTGGAGGCTGTGTGTGTGTGTGTGTGTGTGTGTTAGGAGGCCCCCGGTTTCTAAGGCCGCTCTGTCTCTCTCTGACTGAAGCACATTGTTCCAGAGCAAGGGATGGGAACAGGGCCTTTGGCAACGGGGACAGAGGCTCACACACACACACACACACATTGACACACACACACACACCAGAAGAGCAGTTCATTGTGACATAACCCAGTACCTATTAATAGTGTGTGACAGTGGCAGTGGTTTAGTTCAATCAACAGCGGTGTTTTCTAGAAACAGACCTATTGTAGCGGCTATTTACTCTCTCTCTGCTCCACAGCCTGCTGTCTAACAGTTATGGTCCAGGATACTTCCTGGTGTTGTCATAGGTTTATGTTGCCGCCCTTTTCAGGGAAGAAACAGATAGTATGATACTGACTAAGGATACAGATAGAATTTTCTTTCCTTTGAGGATACTTCAAGTGATATTCTGCAACATTTTCATATCAAAGTAAATGTCTGTTTTGCCACTTTCTATTGAGAAACTCAAACTGCATCAACAGAAAATCCAAGGAGAAAGACGTCACAGTCCCGCCCACACTGTTTGATTGACAGGTGATCTCTGGGAAGTGCAGTGCAGAAACACCACAGCAATGAGCGCTTAGCAACAAATATTGATTGTATTAGCCTGTATTAGGCTCTCATGTCTAACTGTGAGTGACAGTGAAACAATAACGGGTGGAGATGGAGTGTGTGTGTGTGTGTGTGTGTGTGTGTGTGTGTGTGTGTGTGTGTGTGTTTAGCCATGTAGAGGCAGTGTGGTAGTTTCAGCCTCCCACCACATCACATGGTGGAAGGGTCAGCTGTGGGTGGGCTGTCTAAAGGTCAGCTGGCTTAGCGGGCAACCAGGAGGTCTTGTGTGGTATGTATATGTGTGTTTGATCAGGCCTGTGTGTGTGTGTGTGTGTGTGTCAGAACTTGCGACACAGTGCTTCCTTTCTCCTCCTGGTGCCCCAGTGGCTTCTGGGTAGTGGCTGACTCAACCGGTGTTCCAGACACCCTTGACTAACACACACACACACACACACGCACACACACACACACACGCACACATAGACACTTCCAGTAACCCCCCTCCCACCACTGCCACCACCGCCATGGCAGCACATTCTCCGTTTCCATGACATTTTCTCTGTCTTTTAACGGCAGCCCGATGACCTGTGACATCACGGGGGGAGCTGACGGTTGATTGGTGTTCCGGTAACCATGACGCATGACGAACGGCGCTCCCGTTAACTACCGGGGGGCCTCGGCGGGACGGGCTTAGCAACTATAGGGATGACAGAGTGATCTGGAATGAAAGAGGAGTGACAAAAAAACAAGGGAGGAGGCAGTCAGCAATGACCAAATATGGTTAAGAATTTCAAAAAATATTAATTAATTTCAGAAATAAGACATGACACATGAGAACAGCTAATGGAGTGAAACCCTTGCAGTTCTACAAAGACGGCTCATGTGGCTTATTGGCTTTTTCTTCTATTTTTGATCAACGCTAATTAAATAATGATAATAATGAAATGATATTCCGCCAAGAAATACAGTTCTTCAACAGCAGCTAAACAAAGCGGTTGCTAAGCGACACACACGTGAAATAGCAGCATGAGCGGCGATTTTCAGTTATGACATTAATATTTAAATGAGCTGTCTTTCTTTCTTTCTTTCTTTCTTTCTTCTCTTCCTCTCCTTCCTCTCCTTAGTATGGACTGTCCCTCCACTCATTTAGTCTCTTTCTTTCTTTCTTTCTTTCTTTCTTTCTTTCTTCCTCTCCTTCATATCCTTCTTAGTATGGAAGGACGCAGTAAACAACATCTTGGACTGTCCCTTCGCTCATTTACTCTCTTTCTTTCCTTTTTTCCTTTTTCCTTTCTTTCTTTCTTTCTTTCTTTCTTTCTTTCTTTCTTTCTGTCTTTCTTTCTTCTCTTTCTCTCCTTCTTAGTATGGAAGGACAAAGTAAACAACATCTTGGACTGTCCCTCCACTCATTTAGTCTCTTTCTCTCTTTCTTTCTTTCTTTCTTTCTTTCTTTCTTTCTTTCTTTCTTTCTTTCTTCCTTTCTTTCTTTGTTTCTTTCTTTCTTTAGTATTAGGTTTTCTAAAAAGATTGAAGGATTTTTTTTAGCCCCTGCTGTTGTTGCTGCAGACACTGAGCTTTGAAAGTGAATAGGTGGCATTAGAAAAATGGGCTTGTGACCAGAAGGTTGTCGGTTCAAATCTCATAACCGGCAGGGAAAGTGTGGGTGGGGAAAGTGAATGAGCAACGCTCTCCCCTACTGTCGAGTTTCCCTTGAGCAAGGCACTGAACCCCCCACTGCTACAATGGACTGGTGTTGTACTGGTCATCTCCCAGTGTGACTGTGTGTGTAACTGTGTGAATGTGAAGCAGGGTGCTGCTGGAAAGTCCACTTCCCTTGGATAAATAAAGGTTAACCCGTGACTCACTGTCAGCTGAATCGCTCCATTCAGAACTTATTCCACGCCGTCTCACATCGGTGACGCGTGAGTCAGAGGTAGCAGTCACACACTGATGACATCATCACCGCCGTCATCCCCGCATCGTCACCGCCGCGGCCTCAACCTGTTTCTGTTTCTCTCCGTGAGCCTGTCTGCCTGCCTGCCTGTCTCTCCGTGCCGTGTTGATGGCGACAGGAGACAGTGGCGTGCTGGCAGGTGCATGCCACCAAATTACCATCCACATACACTTACACACACACACACACACACACACACACACACAAAGCAGGCCTCTCCTGTGCTGAGAAGGCTGCCATTATCATATCAAAGCGTCTCTCACAGAGACGTGGCAGCGCTTCAATTTAAGCAATTAATGCAGAGAGAGACTCTGTCACACAGCCCAGCCTTCTCCGCACACACACACACACACACACACACACACACACACACACACACACAGCTCTCTCTCGTGGCACTCCGAGGCAAACAAAGGTGTTGGGAAGCGAGGATCCATATTCTCAAGGCCACCGTGTTGTTTTTCTCTCCCTGTCCTGCTCTCCATCCTTTTTTTTTCCTGCCTTTAAAATGGACTGGACTATTCCACATTTGTCCTCAATTTATGTGTCTGAAATGGTAAAATATGAAAATATGTCGCTGGAGGGGCACTTGATTTTGTTTGCCAGGTATTTCAGTAGGTATTCTGGAGGCTTTTTTTAAAAATATTTCAGTAGTCCAAGACGTTTAAACACCACATGTATGACATATTCAATCAAAATAATAATAAATTTCCCCATTTCTGGTTCCAGATCTCAGTACACCTGCGTGATTTCCTCACATTGGATGTGGATGTGTCGGTTTGCGCGCGTGTGTGTGTGTGTGTGTGTTTTTATCGTGATGCAGAGCGATTCGCGTGGAGAAACACTTCACAAACAACACAAGATCATGTCAGCTTCTGGTCTGCGGCCAAATTGTTTTCCGGGAAATTGTTTGGGCAAAAAAAAATCCCGCAGGACCCATTCAGGACCTCGTGCTATTGATCTAAACCGGCGCAGGGGGATCCTCTCTGAGCCAATCAGCCCGCCTTTACACCCCGACGAACCACCAATCAGTGGACTCATTGTACCTTTTTCCTCCTGCTTGGGAAGAAATTGCCCTCTGTCATTTAAGCTTTTCAACCAAATCTCTCCATCATTCATCCACCCCTCTTCCCCTCTTCCTCCTCCGCTGTCTTTCTCTTAGTGGCGGATTGTTCTGAAGTACTTTTTTTTCCCCCTTCGTCTTCTTCGAGGCGAGGCACTTTATTGGACACAGCTGTTCGACTGAGCCCAGCAAGGCCTGGATTCACTGCCAAGAGCCTCTCTCTCTCTCTCTCTCTCTCTCTCTCTCTCTCTCTCTCTCTCTCTCTCTCTATCTTTCTCTCTCTCTCTGTCAGGTGTGTAATGGCATGAATAGGCGGTGATGGGGAGCAGCTATCTGAGGCTGTTTTGCTCTGGAAACCTTGGCTCCTGGCCCTGGTTCTGCGCTCAGCAAGCACACGGAGGAGCAGGCGATTTTTTTTTATCATAGCTATCAGAGCTATAATGGATAGAACGTGAACGTCTTGGTGGATCATGGGAAACTCCAGTACTTGTAGAACATTATCCCATTTGTGAATATTTTACCTATTCTTTTGTTTAATAGGGTCAAATAAAATGTAAGGATGCTCATATGAGTGAGGATCCCATAATGCCTGGAGAGCTATCGCTGACTGAACCACCGGTGTTGCGTGCGATGGCGTGACCTTACTGACACGCCAACCGCCCCCCCCCGCCCCCCCCCCTTTATTCTCCCGTTCTCATCGGCCTTATCGACCGTTTCTCTCTATCTCTGTTTTCGTTTTGGTGTATCTCTCTCCTCTCCCTCTGTCTTTCTCTCTCTCTCTCTCTCTCTCTCTATCTCTCTCTAAGTCTCTCTCTGGTTTTGCGACAGCTGCTTGATGCTTGTGACAGGCGGTGCGATAGCACTGACAGGCTGGAGACGGTTATCAGGGAGAGGGATCCGAGCGGAGGCTCCGCCTGGCTAAATTGAAAAATTGCAAATGAAAAATCCTGCTCGTTTTTTTTTTTTTTTTTAAATTCATCAGCCATTATGTCAGATGACCTTTTGGCGTCGGGCTGCGCCGATAAAACTCCAAACGACAACACTCGGCTCTGATCCAATTTTCGACACTCTCCCCTTCCTCCTTTCCCCCCTCCCCCCTCCTCCTCCTCCTCCTCTCCGTCACCGTTCGACCCAGTGCCAGTGAAAATGATAGACTTTCAGGAGAGCCTCCATTGTGCTGTAGATGAAGAGGTTTTGTTTGGAGGGGATGGCCCTGTGTGTGTGTGTGTGTGTGAGGGTTGTCTGAGGTTGGGGGCACCGAGTGTGGCCTGGCCCCGGCCCGGTCTGGTGTCACCGGCCGCTGTTGTCCAATCACGGCAAGGATCAGAGGCCAGGGACGTGCGAGCCTTGATAAACACAACGGGGAGGGAGAGAGAGAGAGAGAGAGAGAGGGAGAGAGGGGGGGAGAGAGAGAGAGAGAGAGAGGGAGAGGGGTGTAAGGGTATAAATAAACACTGAGAGTAGATGTCAGTCTAAATGGCTTTTCCCTGGGTGGGTCAGTGTGTGCCAATATTGACTGACGGGTGTGTGTGTGTGTGTGTGTGTGTGTGTGTGGCAGCCTCTGTATCATCTCAGGAGAGAGGGAAAATGAGGGCGAGACAAGGAAAAGAGCTGATCCTCTCAGTCTATCTAAAGGTCTATCAGTCTGTAATTGAATTCTCTCTCTATCCCCTTCCTGTTCTCTCTCTCTCTCTCTCTCTCTCTCTGACTGGTGAACCGATGGTCAGATGTATTTTTTTCTTTCTTTCTCAGGTGACGCCACATTATAGTATCTATGGTGTATAGAATGTACAGGTACAGTCTAAAAAAATTATTGGTCAACTTACCAATAAAGTGATGAGATCCCAGACACCAAAATCATCCATGTGTCCCTGGTCGATCATTGGCTCTGGTGCTCCATGCTAACACTTTAGCATCCACTATGTTGAGTGATAGTAGGCGACTAGCATTATCCAAAATAAGAAGACCTTTTAGTAATAAAAAGTTTTTTTTATTTTTTATTAGATAGCTTGTAAATTCATACATTGTTAAAAGTGAAATATCATAAACTAAATATAGCTGATGTAGTCAAGTTTAGTTTTGGAACTATTTCAGGGGAGCAAACCACATATCCATCCACTGCTCAGTGATTTTCAGTTGTGCACAGACTCACATCTCCCACAGCACCTTCACTAAAAGAAAGTAGTCCCTGCTAGTCCAAAACAGTATTTTTATATCATATTTTGTGTAAATTTGACCAATCTCCTATACAAAACTACCACAGTGGCATATCATTTAAGATTACTTAGTATTTAGCATTAGAGCTGCTACGAGGTATCATTTTCACTCTTTTGAGATAATGCTAGTCGCCTACTATCACTCAACATAGTGGATGCTAAAGTGTTAGCATGGAGCACCAGAGCCAACGATCTACCAGGGACACATGGATGATTTTGGTGTCTGTGTTCTCATCACTTAACAGGTAAGTTTCTCCTGAAAGCTTAAAATGGTTTGCTTGGTTTGTAGTTATTACTAGAAAGCCACTATGCATTCAAATTTCATGTGTTTTTTCTCAGTAAGGCAAAATTTAAGAGCTGCTGCATTAACGTCGATTTTAATAATTGGATAAATAATTGGATTCTTCCGAGTTAAATTTGTTCCAGATCATATTTTTGGAGGGTTTGCTTGTGTGTGGATGTACTGTCATTGCGTGTGCCTGTGATTGCATGGACACATATAATACAAAATATTTGTGTGTGTGTGTGTGTGTGTGTGTGTGTGTGTACGTGCATGTGCTTGCACACGCACTCAAAACGTGCGTGTGTTTTGCTCTCGTGTTTACAAGTGTATCTCAGCGTGTGCCTGCATCTGTGTGTGTGTGTGTGTGTGTGTGTGTGTGTGTGTGTGTGTTTGTGTGTGTGTGTGTGTGTGCAGCTGGCAGGTGTGCGTTATTAATCAGTTATCAGGCCAGTTTATTTGCTGGGTGACAAGTTGCAATTTCCCCCCTGATTCAAGGCCTCTTTGTCAGGTGGGAATTACACTGAGAGCACATGACAAAACACTTCACCTCTCTCCCTCCTTCCCTCCCTCCCTCCCTCTCCCCCTCCTTCTCTCTCCCTCTGGATTTTGCCAACTCTCTCTCTCCCCCTCTCCTCCTTTCCTCTTCCTCTCTCTCTCCCTTCTCCCTCTCTTTCTTCCCTCTCTCATGTTGTCAGCTTCCCATGTTTCTTTGCCTCAACATCTCCCATTCTTTCTCCTTCTCCCTCCCTCCCTCTCTTTCTCTCCCACTCTCCCCTCTTCCTCCTCTTCCCTTCTCTATATTTATTTTTCCTCCCATCAACACCATCATCCCTGGCCCTCGGAGTAAAAAAAAAAAAAAGAAAAAAAAAAAAAGAAAAAGGCGGACTGTATAATTAATCACACAGCTTGGTCTAATTAGAGATGAATACGCGTTGTCTCTCTCATCTCTCTCTCTCTCTCCCTCTCTCACTCTCTCTCTCTCTCTCTCTCACACACACACACACACACACACACACACACACTCACCTCTCGGCTTCTCGGGCCTAATAGCAGTTGATGCCGTATTAACGGCAAATGGTGCAATCCCCGCGAGAGCCACTCTTGCCTTGATGAATCTGATGAATGTGACAATAATTAGCGAAGACAGATGAGAGGTAAATTATCGCTGACAATGTAATGCTATCCTGTCTGCCACCGGAGAGAGAGAAAGGGAGAGAGAGAAAGGGAGAGAGAGAGAGAGAGAGAGAGAGAGAGAGAGAGAGAGAGAGGGGGAGTGACAGAGTGAAAGAGAGCGAGACGGAGAGTAGCTGGGTTTCCATCCAAGTGTTTTCATGCAAATGATGATGTATCGATTTGGAAAAACTGAATGAAAATGGTAAAAATTGATAAAGAATTTCCTCAATATCGCAAAAAAAAAAAGTTTTTCCCGCTCTCTTGATTTGTCGTTGTATGATGATTAGTTTGGTGCATTATAATATTAATAAGTGCATTTCTTTGTTGTTGTCTTCAGATGAAAGCATGAAATATGACCAACATTAGCTGACACCAAAGAACAATAACAACTTTCCATTTTTTTTGCGGTTGTTGACACTCTCAACTGACAAGTCATTTGCTTCAATCCAGCTGATGAAAACACATTTTTTTTTACATTTCAAAAGTTTACGTAAAAAAAAAAAGGCTTCATAGTCGGATGGGAAGGCAGACAGGAGGGAAGCGGCACAGCCTCAGCACTAATTACTGCTCTCTGCCAGAGGAGAAAGAGCGAGGGATGATGAGGGAGGAGAGAGAGAGAGAGAGGTGGAGGAGGAGGAGGGGGGGAGGGAGAGAGAGATGGTAATTGTTTTCGTCAGAGGCAGTGGGGAGCTATCAGGGTAATAAAGTTAATTAGCAGAACAAACAAGGAGAGGGATAGAGAGCGAGGGATGGAGGGAGAGAAGAAGGACAGAGGAATAGATTTGATGACGATAAACGCCGGTAAATATGACACCAGAAGAAAACGCTGAAATCAATTATTCTTATTCTCTCTCTCTCTCTCTCTCTCTCTCTCTCTCTCTCTCTCTCTCTCTCTCTCTCAAAAACACAAGAGCCACTGTAAGAGCTCAACTGAATGGAACCAAAACTCCTCCTCCTCTCTTATCTAGAGCTCATTTACCCTCCATACTCTGTGTGTGTGTGTGTGTGTGTGTGTGTGTTGCTAGGTTTGATCCACACATTTTACACATTTACATTTGTCAGAAGCAAAGGGACACACACACATACACAAGCATACACTCACATATTTGTCTTCCCATGCTTGTTTACATACTTGTTTTCCATTCACTACATTAATTTCCTAACCATAACCCTTAGATAACCTATTCTTAACCCTAAACCCAAGTCTAATCCTAAAGGTCTAAAACTCAAACTGGTTCTCTCAAGGATAGCAGTAAAAGAACACACACACACACACACACACACAATTAAAGCGATCAAAGCCTGGTATTACTGAATCATGCGGATGTGAACGTCTCT
The DNA here is from genome assembly GCF_048128805.1 of Centroberyx gerrardi. Lineage (NCBI taxonomy): Eukaryota > Metazoa > Chordata > Actinopteri > Beryciformes > Berycidae > Centroberyx > Centroberyx gerrardi. The sequence continues at coordinate 30,203,909 of NC_136005.1, forward strand.
CGCCATGGCAACCAAACAGGAAGGCGCAATCTGACAGGCCATCGCCACGGCGACGCGGTGACAGGCCAGGTAATGAAACCTGTGTCGCTGACATCACATGCACAGGAAAACACTTTATTATAGGATGGCAGTGTGTGTGTGTGTGTGTGTGTGTGTGTGTGTGTGAGGGAGAGTGAAGCAAAACACAGCCCTCCGCGATGCTAGCATGCTTTCACTGTCATGTCTCATTTCCAAGATGCTGTAATTCTGTAATTGTACAAGACATGCAGGGTGTGTGTGTATAGGAGAGAGAGAGAGAGAGAGAGAGAGAGAGAGAGAGAGAGAGAGTGTGTGTGTGTGTGTGTGGTACCAGGTGTTAGCTATTCCCTGCAATGCCTCTTTTTGGTTATTGCGATTTTGAAACAGAAACATAATGTTGAGTTTAAAAGAGATAAGAGCCAATTTCTTATTTGAAAGGCCATTGCTGCGACGCCATTCGTCCGATTTTGACAAAACTTGGAGGAATGATGCGTTTGGACACTGTGTTCTAGCGTTTAAAAAATGACACTAGTTGGCCTGACTAGTTGGCTGTAATTAAAGGTCCAAATTTTAGAACGCAAACTCAATATCTCAGACACCGCTGGTCCGACTTTGACGAAACCCGGAGGGAACGAAACCTGTAAAAACACCGATTGGCCTGATGGGGGCGCTATAATGAAAGGAATGGCTTGGACAATTGATGGGTATGAGTCTGTAAATGACTGTCAATATGAAATCCATTCACATTTTGATGCTGACAGTCTAGTCTTACTTCCAGCTGTTTTTCTCTCATCCCATATCACCAAAACATCAAAGCTTGCTCGTGTCTATCAAGATGGCCGTCAAATACTCGTCTCTGCAAGGGCTTTTCTGTTTTTTCATGGTCCTAACTAGAGCCGTTTACCCAAGACTGTTATTTTGATGTAGCTGACAATTAGGAGGCAGTTAAGGCGTTTGGCTTTGCTCTGGGTAAAGAGTTGAATCAAACAAACGCAGGTCACGCTGGCTGATGGTGCGTTCGTCTGCCTCCTCCTCCATGGCTTGGCTATTTGATGGCGAGTTGGACGCAACCTCCTGATGACAGAAATCAGTCCAGATGTTCGAATCGTGGTGATAATCGGAATAAAAGTCGTGTAGTGTGACCCCAGCATTCATTTTATATATCGGTGGGACATGATTGGAGCAACAGGAGAGAAGAATCCTCCAGTTGACGGTTAGCGGGGAGGTGCAACCAAAGATTTCTTGAACTAATTAAACAATTAGCCTAAACTCTAGCTAGCTCTTTCCTAGGTTAAATCCTCTGCTGCACAAGTGATGCGTTTTATGTTTCCAGTTGTTTGGAATAAACAGTAGAAGAAGAACTGGGTAGTTAGTATGAGCAGTGATAGCAACCATGGCTGAACAAAGAAAGAAAAGAGAAACTCAAACTGCATCGACAGAAAATCCAAGGAGAAAGACAAAGTTACAGTACTGGACACACTGTTTGATTGACAGGTGATGTTGCGGATTCCCATTTTAAGAGGTCTGGCTTGTTACTGGCCCTGCTGGTCTACGTGGTGCACGCATTAGTAAACCGAACCACCATCCGTGCCTCTAAAACACACTTTCTTATCAGGGATGCCTCCGTTTTGGCCAACCGGTCACAAATAAAAGGCTTTCTTCTTGCAGGTGTGTCCCGGGGAAACGTATGTA
>NC_136005.1:30208118-30218118 GCF_048128805.1 Centroberyx gerrardi
TAACAAGTCATTTAGGCTGTCATTGAGTCTTAAAATCTTATCTTTCTTAAAGCAAGTGGAATAATCTGCCACTGGGGTGAGAAAATGCCACTTGTTTCCAATGCAAATCAACTTGTCTCCAGAATGTTCTCGAATGCAGTGTCATTTCTCGATACTAAACTGTATATGAACTGTATAGGTCTTGTTTCATTGTGTCTTACACTTAGTGTGTCAGTCATATGTGTGTGTGTCTCTTTCAAACTAACCAGGTTAGTTTGAAAGAATTTGAAAAGCAATAAAGAGACTTTGAAAGCCTGGCTAGTTTAACTGAAACCTTTTAGTTGTTCTAAAGAAATCTCTTTTGGAAGCTGAAGTCCTCCTCATAGTCAGGTGTGAAAAGTCACATGTCATATTTGGTAAACTGAATAAATAGAGCATCATTGTACGTCAGCAGTTAATGTGGACATTTTAACAAGTGTTAAGGTTTTACTAGGTGCTAATGTCAATGTTTTATGCGGCACTAAGCTTAACTTTAACAGGGAGTTCGAATTTTAAATGTGTAAGATTCTTCAGCTGCTAACAAACACACACTCAAACAAATGCGCATACACACACACACACACACACACACACACACACACACACCCTGAGGGCCAGTGGTAGTCGTTGCAGGGGTTTAGGAAGCCCTGTAGCTCTCCTGCAGTGCTGCACTGTCATGTAGATGCGACCCAATGACCATCTCCTCAGTGCCTTTGTTTTAGTCCCCACCCTGTGTGTGTGTGTGAGAGAGGGAGAGAGTGTGTGTGATGCATGTAAGTATGTAATGCAGTAAGTGGGTAAGTAACCCTCCCAGCGTTTCCTGTCTTATGGGGCTCAGGCGGTGTTAGCCGGGGTTAGCCGAGGCTTTAGCACCTGCTGTCACCGCTGCAGTCACTCGTCCAGACACAACGGCTTTGGCTCGGAGATGAGGATTACTGCTAGTAATGTGTGTTAAGAGCATTAGCTGGGCCTGGGTTGGTAATAGATTGTTAGAAAGTAACAGACAATAACCAGGAACCGCTTCTAATGGAGTCAAGTTGCTGGTACAAAGGCAGAAAAGTTTGCTTCATAAAACTCAACTCAACTATCTTCGTCTCTTAGAGGAACACATGGGACAGTTCTGCATGGTTGGAATGGTATGAAGCAGTGAAACAGCAGAGGAAAGTGGACTTTATCCAGCTTAGCCAAAAGCCCGGAAATGGAGGTCATTAGCAGAGATTCAGCTGAGATTTTGATGACCATCGTTCAGAACATATGTGTCACATATGCATTTCAGCATTTTTTGAAAATGAGTTTTTTGCACTCGTTGCCCCCTATAGATTGATAGGAAGACATTGTGTATGCAGTGGACTGTTGAATTTGGTTAATTTTAAATGATGATACAGACCGGAGGACATGCAAATACTGAGAAAATTGTATTTTCCTTGTTTCAGTTTCATCCCAAATTTAAAATACATTGCAGTGGGGAGTTTTTTTCAGCCCAGGACCCATTTTGATTCAAATCAGTTTTACCTTGAGGTTCATCCTTGACCCATAGAATCAAAAACAGTCAGTCAGTTCACTGTCTTTGGGAAATGTCTGACTTTTTAATTCTCTCTTTAATACCTCTTTAATAAATGCTTTGGCCAAAAATTTTAATTGGAAGATGCACTAGTAAGAGGAGGAGAACTTTACCACTCAGAGTGGAAGTGCAACTTTGCATCATTTTAATGTTATTATTATGAAATGATCTAAAAAGAAGCCTCACACTACCAGTTGTATGTGTTATATCATGTGATGCATCATCATATCACTCCTCTACTGTATTCATCCCTCTGTGGTGAAATATTGTGATCGCCGGCCTTCCTTCTGCAGCTATCAGGGGAAGACCACTGGTTTGACTGGCAGACACACACACACACACGCGCGCGCGCGCAGGCCTCTCAGTGGGTGCCAGCAGCAGACCAGGTAATGACGGCTATTTCAGTTTCTCTCTTCCTGATGCTCACATTGACTGGCAACCTCACACTGAGACAGATAATCTCCTCTCCTCTTGTTTAGAGAGGAGGCAGATAGGAAGTGGCCAAAATACTCTCCTGTTGTGTATCAGTGGCACGCCACTCACACACACACACACACACACACACACACACACACACACACAGCTCTAGGATGCCTACACGTGGATGAGCAAGTGCACACACACATATATATATATATATATATATATATATATATACACACCTGCGCCTTGAAAGAGCAGTATGTTGAGCAACAGAGGACTAGAGCAGAATGGACAGAGAGTCAAGATAGACAGTCAGAGAGAGAGATAGAGGAAGAAAAAGAAATAGAGCAAAAGAAAGGAAAAACAGCAAGGAAGAGAAACAGATAGATACGGATCCTCTGGACAACAACTTGCCATGAAGATATATGACTCACAAGGGTATATACCACTAAATTCATAAAGAAAAGAAACCCAGACGCATTTCTAATTGGCTTGAGGAGATGAAAGACCAATCGGAGAGCATGAAAAAAGTTATTGATGGCAAGAAAGAAAGATGTGAACGTCTCTGTTGACACTGCAAAATAAAAACCGAGGGCTTCTGCACCCTATCAGATAAAGAAATGATGAAAATTGGACTAGGTGAGGAAAGAAAGATGAATGATAAAAGGTGAGAAAGATGAATATTGTCTAGTCAGACCAGAATATTGCTGAAAAAAACATATTATCACTGAAAGGTTTTGTTCTACTGTCTTTGCATGCATGAATGTTTGTTTTCTCTTTTCAAGTAAATCTGCAAATATGCATGTATACACTTGCTTTTACTTTGTGTGTGCATTTTCTGTCAATTCTCCCTGACACCCGCGGGTGCTTTGGCAACCCTCGCTAATAAACCTGACTCTGACTCTGGAAAACACAATCCGGTGGCGGTGGAGACAGAGGTGCGGGGGGGGCTGGGGGGGGGGCAAGTGAAGGAGGGCTTCGGCGTTTCCGTGCCCGAAGCCGCCGAGCGTCTCGGTGTGTGTAAAAGACAGAGGACTAATCACTCTCATTGTGGCCTATCGCCATGGCAACCGTGCGACGAGCGGTAATTTAGCCTCGCTAGCTAACGACACAGAGCGAGTCATTATCTTAGCGCCAGGCTAGGGCCTCCTATTTAAAGATTCACACCATGAATGAACAATTAGAGGACAGATTGCTGGCCTAAGTGTGTGTGTGTGTGTGTGTATGTGTGTGTGTGTGTGTGTGGGGGGGGCATGAAAAGATAGAGGGGAGAGAGAGAGAGGGGAAAAAGGGGACGAGGCCAGTGTGTGTTCACCCCTCCATCCGTCCATCTAGCCGTGTTCTACTTGATGCCAGTGATGAGGGACTCCCTGTTTGTTGTTCAGTCATTAAACAGATGGAAACCAGATTAATTAGAAACCCGCAACTGGAGAGTAGGGATGGGACGATATATCGAAATTCAATATATCGTGATACAAAAATGTGACGATACGTATCGTGGGGCAGAAAAACAAATTGCAATATTATCTACATTTTATTCTGCTGTAGTAATCACAAATGAGATGGCTTGACCATCACAGTTTCTCAAGCTCTCCATCCAAATGATATTATTGTCACTTTGTAATGGCATTTTTAAATTGTTGTTTACATTCTAGCAAGACAATGCCGTCGCTAGAAAGATTTGTGGCTCAGAAATAAACATAATTCTGCACAGTCAGACTTTGTTGTCACTGAACTTTTATTTATTACATCGTATCGTGGTTGTATGAAGTCGTTTGTTTTTTTTTTCTCTCGAGTATTGCGATATTCACGAAATATCGCGATACCCGATAATATCGAATATCGGCCCAAGCCTAGACACCAAAGAGGCCTCATCTTTTACTCATGATCTTGTCGAGGGTAGAAATCCCAGTGAAGCCATTCATTTCAAAACTGCAGATCGTGTTTTTCCTCATGATGTGTTGATGCTATATGGAGAAAGGTCCACAGAGCTTCCATTCATTTTCAAAAAGGTCTAAGGTTTTGCTATATTTTTTCCCAAATCAACAAACCTTAAAAGATTTTCTGCCTGTATCATCATAAATCAGTGTCATCTTTTAAATTTGTTCTTAAGACTAATTTCTATAGGCTTTTATGTAATGGTTTATCATAATCTGTCTCTGTTCTTTGTATCCCTTTGTATCCTTTTTATTTCTTTTGCTCCCTTGTTTTATTTCTATTCCATATATGATGCCATTTCTTCTGTTATTATCTTTGTAAACCCTGCTTTCAGATAGGTGCTTATGTTAAGTATGCTTAAGTTTATTATTATTATCTTATTATTGGAGCAATTTCCTAAGCTTTCTAATTATATAATCTAAGTTTACATTATGGCGGACTCTATAGACATTATTCACCATAATCTGTGGTTTGGGTATGTTTAACACATGCAGTTATATTGTGTGCTTCTCAGGGTTAAAAATAAATGACACACGAGTTGGTGTAGTCAACGAGAGAAGTTGTCCGTCTCCACATTCCTGTCACTTCTACACTGGTGACCCCGACGTTTGTCTGCTGGACGTTTCCAGTGACAGCTCTTCTTGAACATGGCGACTAATGCAGTTTCCCTCAAACTGCCGGAGTTCTGGAAAGCATCGGCCTCGGCCTGGTTCACCCAGACGGAAGCGCAGTTCGCGCTTCGGGAGATCACCGCGGACGCCACAAGATACTTTTACGTGGTGTCGGCCCTTGGGAGTTCAACTGCATCCCGAGTGGTGAACCTCCTCAAAACTCCCCTGCTGCAGGATAAATATGAGACACTCAAAGCCCACCTGTTGAGAGCTTTTGAACTTTTCGACGCCGAGCGGGCTAGCCGGTTCTTCTCTCTGCAAGGCCTCGGCGACAGCAAGCCGTCTGAGCTCATGGACAGGATGCTGAATCTCCTGGGTGGGCACAAACCCGATTTCCTCTTCGTCCACCTGTTCCTGCGACAGCTGCCTTCCCAGGTATGGGCTGCCCTGGCCAACACCACCATCACTGACTACCGTGCTCTGGCCAAGGATGCTGATAATTTTTTCCTGGCTGGTCAACAACACTGCGCGGCCGCGCTGCTTCCTGCCCCAGCTCTTTCACTACTGCCTGGAGGCACAACAGTCGCCGCCATAGCAACAGCTCCTCGGTGGCGGCAGGACCCTGGCCTGTGTTTTTACCCCGCAAAGTTTGGGCCCAAAGCCAAGCGATGCCGATCGCCATGCAGCTTCAGTGTGGCTGGAAACGCCGGGGCCGGCGCTCAGTAGTGGCCCTGAGCGCCGGCCGAACAGGCAGGCTGCTGTTCATCCAGGACACCATCTCCGGACGGCGTTTCCTGTGCGACACAGGCGCGCAGAGGAGTGTCCTGCCCGCATCGGGAGTGGACATCCTGGCCGGCGGACACAGCCCCCCCATGGTAGCTGCTAACGGCAGCCCCATCCGCACCTACGGCACAAGGTATGTGGCGCTGTGTTTCGGCGGACAGCGGTTTGGCTGGGACTTTGTCACGGCGAAGGTGACCGTCTCCCTCCTCGGTGCGGATTTCCTATGCGCCTATGGACTGCTGGTGGATGTCAAACACCGCTGCTCGATTGACGCTGTCACCTTCAGTTCATACGCGTGTACACTCAGCGGAGCAGACTCCATCAGACTGTCTAGCATGCTCTCCGCCGCGGACGAGTTTCTCCGTCTTCTCGCCGAGTTCCCGGACCTCACGCAGCCCACCTTCTCGTCATCCACCGCCAAACACGGGGTGGAACACCACATCGCCACCACCGGCCCGGCGCCTCGACCCGGCCAAGCTCGCCATCGCCAGGACGGAGTTTGAGACTATGGAGCGCCTCGGCATCATTCGCCACTCCAACAGCCCGTGGGCTTCACCCCTCCACATTGCCCCAAAGCCCAACGGCGGGTGGCGCCCCGTGCGGTGATTACCGCTGTCTCAACAACGTGTTGACGCCGGGCCGCTACCCGGTTCCGCACATCCAGGACTTTTCCGCCCACCTGGCGGGGAAAGTCATCTTTTCCAAAGTGGACCTCGTTCGTGGATACCACCAGGTGCCCGTCCACCCACTGGACGTCCCCAAAACGGCGGTGATCACCCCATTCGGACTGTTCGAGTTCCTGCGCATGCCGTTTGGCCTTAAGAACACTGCACAGACCTTCCAGCGCCTCATGGACTCGGTGCTACGGGACCTGCCTTTCCTTTTCGTCTATCTGGACAACATCCTCGTCGCCAGCACCTCCAAAGCGGAACACCTGTCCCACCTTCGGACTCTCTTCAAGCGGCTCAGCCAGCACGGGCTGATTGTCAACCCAGCCAAGTGCCAGTTCGGGCTGACCACCATCGACTTCCTTGGTCACCGCATCACCAAAGACGGGGCAGTCCCCCTCCCGTCGAAGGTCGACGCCGTCACGAATTTCTCGCGCCCGCTCACGATCAAGTCCCTGCAGGAGTTCCTCGGCATGGTGAACTTTTACCACCCCTTTATCCCCCAAGCTGCTCGACTCATGCGACCCCTGTACGAGGCTCTGAAAGGCAAGGCCCCCAAACACGCGGTGGACTGGTCCGCGGAGAGGGACAAGGCGTTTACGGACGCTAAGACTGCTCTGCCTAACGCCTCAATGCTGGTGCACCCGTCTCCCACGGCCCCAATCGCCATCACCACGGACGCTTCCGATTATGCCGTCGGCGCGGTGCACGAGCAGTGGGTGGGTGGTGCCTGGCAACCGCTCGCTTTCTTCAGCCGCAAGTTACGCCCCAGTGAACGGAAGTACAGCACCTTCGATCGGGAGCTCCTCGGCCTCTTCTTCGCCATTCGACATTTCTGTTTCCTGCTGGAGGGCCGCCAGTTCCCGGCGTTTGTGGACCACAAACCGCTGATGTTCGCCATGGCTAAGGTGGCCGAACCGTGGTCCGCCCGCCAACAGCAGCAGCTCTCCTACATTTCTGAGTTCACCACGGACATACGGCATGTCGCTGGCAAAGCCAACCTCGTCGCCGACTGCCTCTCCCGGGCCATCGTGGGGGCCGTTCACTTGGGACTTAACTACGCTTGCATGGCAGCTGATCAGGCCGCCGACCCGGACGTGCAGGCTTACAGGATGGCTGTCACAGGGCTGCAGCTGGAGGACGTAGTTTTCGACAACGACGGCACCACACTCCTGTGCGACGTCTCCTTGGGTCACCCCCGGCCCGTCGTTCCCTCTGGGTGGAGACGGCGTGTCCACCCAGGCCGTCCATGGCCTCTCCCACCCGGGCAAAAAGCCATCTATAAAGCTGGTGGTGGCCAGGTTCGTCTGGCACGGGCTCAAAAAAGACGTGAGAGACTGGGCTGGCACCTGCATGGAGTGCCAGCGCTCTAAAGTGCACCGCCACACCAAAGCCCCCCTGGCGCAGTTCCCGGTGCCTGAAAGGAGGTTCGACCACGTCAATGTGGACCTGGTGGGCCCCCTTCCCCCCTCCCATGGTTTCACTTACCTCCTCACCATGGTGGACAGGACCACTCGATGGCCGGAAGCCGTTCATCGGGTCCTGGGTCGCCCGGTTCGGCACCCCATCTGACCTCTCCTCTGACCGAGGCCCACAGTTTACGTCCGAGCTCTGGAACGCAGTCACAGAGGGCCTCGGGGTGAAGCTCCACCACACCACCGCGTACCACCCACAGGCCAATGGGTTGTGCGAGCGGTTTCATCGCTCCATGAAGGCCGCTCTTCAGGCCACTCTTCAGGCCGCTCTTCAGGCCGCTCTTCAGGCCGCTCTTCAGGCCGCTCTTCAGGCCAGCCTCAAGGACAGCAGCTGGGTCGACAGGCTCCCGTGGGTCATGCTGGGCCTCAGGACCGCCCCTAAAGAGGACCTTCAGTCCTCATCTGCCGAACTGGTTTATGGCCAGCCGCTGCGGGTCCCAGGGGATTTCGTCCCTAACACCACGGCTCCCTGGTCTGCAGCCCGCCAACGGGCCACGCTCCGGGACAATGCCAGTGTTTTTGCACCGGTCCCCACTTCGCATCACGGCCTCCCACGGTCTCACGTCCCCACAAATCTGCAGTTGGCAGGGTACGTTTTCATCCGCCACGACGCCCACCGTGGGCCCCTGCAACCTCCCTACGACAGCCCGTTCCGTGTCCTGGAGGCCGGGGACAAGCACTTCGTGGTGGACGTCGGCGGCAAGCGAGAGCACGTTTCTGTGGACCGCCTCAAACCAGCTCACCTGGACTTGGACCAACCCGTTGGCCTGGCCCTACCCCCACGGTGCCCCCGCCGCGGGGGTAGGGGGTTATTGTATGTACCTATACATATAATAACTATATATAACTAGGCATAAAGTGTTGGACATGTAGCACAATGTTTGTATAATTGTTACTTTAATTACTTTGACTGAATATGTTCCAGTTTTAATATAAAATCTACTGCACCAGGTGTCATTTGGAATACATGTTAAGACGATCCTCTTTCTATGTATAATAGAAGTTGACTTAAAAACCTTTCACTATTATTATGATTTTAGCACAAGAATGCCTAAAACACTATGCTGATCATTGTAAATTAGTTTTTTTAGGCATGTAGTATGTCAAAATAATAACTTATTTTTCTACAAATAGAAGGAATCCTAATCAAATTGTGAAAATACCATCCTGTAGATAACTTTTGAGTGTTTGAGAAAGCTATTCTCAGCATTAAAAATGTCGCTTTACTCCCGGAAATGCTCACAGGGAAAAGCAGATATGCTGCCGGTTGCTGTGGTATCAGTGTGTGTGGATGGGGAAGAAGGCAGTGGAAAAACTTGCTGTCCTCCTGAATCAATAAACACCGTTCACCAACAAACCCTACAATACGCTGTAGTATCTCCCCCCTTTAATATCTTCCCTATCTTCCTTCCTCTGTTATTTTCACACTTCTCTCTGTCTGTCTCTCCCTTGTCCTTTCTCCATCCCTTGTTGTCCCTCGGTACCCCCCCCCCCCCCCCCCCCACCCCAACCAAAACCACACACAGAAACCCTCCCCAAGGTCTGTGTCCTATTCAGATGGGTCTGTTTTCTTGTAGCATCTGTGTGTGTGTGTGTGTAGAGAGAAGCTCTCCCACCTCTCTCTCTCTCTCCCATCCCTCTCTCTCTCTCTCTCTCTCTCTCTCTCTCAGGCCTTTTGTGCGTCTCCTTCTAAAGAAGCTGTCAAGCTGCACTGTCTAAGGGCTCACAGGAGGGACAAAAAGCATACTTTTTTTTTTTTCTTTTTTGGTTTTGTTTTGTTTGCCTGCCGTGGCGTCGGGCTTGAATGAGTGAGCGAGTGGAGGAGAGAGAGAGGTAAAGAGAGAGAGAGGAGGGGGGGTAACATGTAATTTACTGTTGTCCCCTCTCTACTGTACGTTGCTTTAGTTATGCTAATGCAGCTCTTTTGTCGGGCTGAGGAGATAGCCATCAATCAGCTGTCAATTGGTCAATTGGAGAAGTGACGGCAACAAAAAAAAAAGAGAGAGAGAGAGAGAGAGCCCCTCATCCCTCCCTCCCTCCCTCCCTCCTCTCGTCCTCCTCTTCTTCTTCTCCTCTGCTACCTAGCGGACTCGGAGGGGCGGGGGGGGGGGGGGGGGGGCGGGAAAGCCCGGCGGCCGGATCCGGATCTGGATCGGGAGTCCAGGTGGAGGTCCGGCACAGAGAAACGCATCTTTCAAACGCTTCCCCGTCTGCTCGGCTGTCTTAATGCTACGCTAGCTGCCTGTCAAGTGAAGAACTACAGCTTTTTTTTTCTCCCCTTGTTGTTGCTGTTGGAAAGCATATTTTTTTTTTTTTTATATTTCATTTTTCATTAATATGACGCTTGTGGAAACGCGCGGTGCCCGCTCGCACTTGTTGGCCGCTGTCAGCACAGAGGACAAACCCCTTCATTACGCTAGCTAATGTTAGCGCTAAGATAAGCTAACAGGCCCATTAGTGCCAGTTCATTTAGCTCGTTAGCCGAAGCCTTGGGGCTGATGACATTCATTACATATCATTAGC